>NC_029786.2:88061966-88063614 GCF_000816755.2 Arachis ipaensis
AGTTTGATCTTTATTAATTAAAAAAAATAATATAAAATAAATAGAAAAATTTACTCAAACCATTTGAAACAAACACCAAAATATTTTAAATATCCTATCGCGTATTCATGTACAATCACCTTTATAAAACGAGTAAATTCCAAAATGGTCCCCCAGATTGGGCCCGTGCACCAATGTTGCCCCTCAGTTTCTAAATGCTCTAAATGCACCCTCCAATTTGAGCTCCGTGCGAAATCCTAGTCCTTCCACCCAATTCCGGCATGACTCAGCAGCTGGAGTGCTGAGCTGGCGGTTCCACCTCCACGTAAGCTTCATCACCCTCCACCATCACCATCGTTCCTCCTCTTCTCCCAACGGAGCCACTACCCTTCTCTCTTCTTCCAATCCTCCTTTCCCTTTCTCCCTTCCTCAAACATTGTAGCCCTTTCTTTCTCTCAGTTCACCAGCCTTCAGATCACTACCTCAGAACCACCGCCGCAACCCTTTCTCTTTTCTTCTTCCGCTCTTCTTTTCTCTTCTTCTCTGTCCATTGGAGGGGGTGGATGAATCAGAACGGTTGCTTGGATAATATTTTCATACACTTTCAGCAACAATCAGAATCCAACAAACTAAATTAACCTATCATAACCACCTAAAATCAATTAAAACAGAAAATCAAACTAAACTAAGCCTAAAACTGGTAAAAATTAAAACTAAATTCTAAATAAACCTAAACTAATAGGGGAAGTTGGGGTGGTCAGACAGGGAAAGAAGGCAAACCGAAACGTGAGGAAGGAGAGGAGGGTTAGTCATCGTGGGTGATGGAAATGACAAGGAGAAGCAGACGCGGGGAGGACACCGGTAGAGTAGTGGTTGCAGCGGCTATTGCGGTAGCAGTAGTTCGGTGATGAGGAACAAAGATGAAGGTACCTCGCTCTTTAGCTGAGAAGAGGAAATGGGGGAGGAAGATGTGGCGGCACTGGGTAAAGGCCGGAGGTGATGGTGGTTGCGATGGAGATGCTGGAAGCTGCGATAGGGCTAGGGTTCGGTGCGTGGAAGAGGGTGATGAAGATGGCAGATTGGCGGCGATAGTAAGCTCGGGCCCGACGGAGGTGGTTCGCCAAGAAGAAAGCTCGATGTCTCTGGACCTGACGGGGAAGGAGAGGGTAGAGGGAGGAGGTTGGACGCGGTGGTCGCAGATTGTGGAGGCTATGGTGGCTCGCGGTGGTGGTTCAGCCTTAGGCCAATGGGCAGAGGAGAAGAGAAAAGAAGAGAGGAAGAAGAAAAGAGAAAGGGTTGCGGTGGTGGTTCTAAGGTAGTGATCTGAAGGCTGGTGAACTGAGAGAAGGAAATGGCTACAATGCTTGAGGAAGGGAGAAAAGGAAAAGAGGATTGGAAGAAGAGAGAAGGATAGTGGCTCCGTTGGAACTGCGCTCCGGCTGCTGAGTCATGCCGGAATTGGGTGGAAGTACCAGGATTTCGCACGGAGCTCAAATTGGAGGGTGTATTTAGAGCATTTAAAAATTGAGGAGTAACATTGGTGTACGGGCCAGTCTGAAGGACCATTTTAAAGATTTACTCTTCTAAAACTCAATTCTTTCATAATATTTAAAAAACCATATGTGAATTATTTAATAAATAAATACAATTATATAACTTTAAGATTCTT
>NC_029786.2:88063762-88064414 GCF_000816755.2 Arachis ipaensis
CTATATTTATAATAATTAAAGTGAATATATAAATATTGTTAAAATTAAAGTTATATTTTTTATATTTTAGTAATATTTTTAAAATACTGTAACTGTCTGAACTATCGTAGCAAGATATATTAAATTGAGGTATGATATAAAATTTCAAAATGAAGACGAAATAAAGCTAGCAGAGACCGTAATTGATAAGCCTCGTGTAATATAAATGTAGGCACATCAACGACAAAGCAAATTTCAAACCAATTACTTCATATGCAATGACGATATAGTGCAAAACAGATATATATTCACAATCGTCAACCATATACATTTTCTAAATTCTAAGAGCCTAGACTAGCTAGTATAGCATCTACATACTTGAATAGACATAAAAATATACATCCTTGAATCATGGTGCTTGTCAATTATGTTGTTATATTGGAAGAGCCAATGCGGATATTTTATTAGTAAACTAATTTTCCATTAATTTGTAAGTAGAGATGATAATACTAATTTTATCTGTGAGTATTTAATTTGATCTAATTTATTTATATAATATTGACAATTTAATTCGTAATAAGTCAGATTAAGAATAAAGTAAGTTAAATTACGAGTAAAATTAGGTATGAATTTAGATTAATCCAACTCAACCAATTCACGTTCTTAATATATT
>NC_029786.2:88064884-88065768 GCF_000816755.2 Arachis ipaensis
AAGAGACAACTTTTGAACCTATTATTAAAATTAGAATAGAACCTAAATTTTATTCTATATTATTCATTATCAATCCTAATATAAAGATAATAAATTTTACTTAATTATGTGTGTTTTAATCAAGAAATTGATTAAATTTTTAAGTGAAAGTTTTTTATTTTTAAAAATAAAAAAGATTAGATTACCAATATATTCATTGTTACATTAAAATATCAAAATTTATATAGGAGAAGCTATTGCCACACCTCATTCATTTGTTTCTATATGCTTTAATTTTCCTCCGTAATGTGCCCGTTGCATGAATGAATAACTCTAATTAATAAAGAAATAATTATTTAATATATTTCTTGTTGGGTGTGCCAATAACCTCTATCAATTTATATTGCTAAAAATCTTGGAAAATATCTTTAAGGATAATGGTCAGGAATATATGTCGATACCTTATTAGCAGTTTTAGCACCATACTTGTGGTTAAATACTTATCCAGAATGACAAGAGTCCACAACTGAAACAAAATTTTTCCACCATTTAATCGAAGTAGCTAGGCTCTAGCTAGCATTATGACTTGAATTAAGTTTGACTCTGATCTTCGTTCAAAAGTGCATTGAATTTAAAAAAAAAACCAATAAAAAGACCTATATATTCACAAGTGACATACCCTTTCGTGATGTGAATATATCGATCGGAGGAGATTATATTGAATCATCCAACAACCCACTAAATTAAACCGTTCATATTTATTTGAGGGAGAAGAGGAAGATGACAAGAAGCTTAATTGTGATCATCATCATCATCATGGAGGATGGACGTTGACCAATATAGTTGTGGTATATATACACTAATACAATAATGGATTCGGTGACATTATATATATGGGACGTTCG
>NC_029786.2:88065822-88074842 GCF_000816755.2 Arachis ipaensis
ACTATCAGTGTATTTAAATTAAACTCAAATAACAATAATAATAATGACAACAACAAAAAACTACAACAAAATTAGTTGGTTAGATGAATAGATAGATATATAGAAGTATTAAATATTTGGGTAAAGTATTAAATTGGTCCTCTACGTTTAGGTGTAATTCTGTTTTGGTCTTTAAAATTTAAAATGTTCTATTTAAATAAAAAAAAATTTATTTAGCTTCAATGTAGTCCACCGTGAGGTCAAAATTTAATAATTAACGAAATGTCTTCCAGAACAACAATACAAGAACAAAAAGTCGATAATACGGAGAATAAGTACAAGGTTCAAAGGTACAAAATCAACCATGGATGCATCAATACATTAATTTATCATTTTTTTTAGTTCTATAGAAAATATTTCATTTAAATTATAAAAAAAATAATTAAAAAATATATTTATATAAAAAATATTCTTTACTTATAAAATTGTTTAGAAATTATATTTTTAAAAGATGTAAAATTTGTAAATTAATTTTACTTATTACTATTATTTATATTATGAAAGAGTTTGAAACCATAATAATAGTAACTAAGAGTTTGAAACCATAATAATAGAGATGGTTTCTTCCTTTGTACTTTGGAACCCAAAGCTTTTCTATATGTATAAGAGACATAAAATCACATTTTAACCACTCACGCCCTATTTTTATATTACAATACACTTATAGATTTATTATTAAATATTAACCATTTTTACTTTAGGTTGAGCGAGCCGATAATTAATTTAATCGTATTCTCTAACTATGATCACCTTTAAGTTTGAGATGCCTCGTTTCTTATAATCATTTTCCTATGGCCTCGAAAAAATTATGCTACTTAATCTTATATAATGATTTGGTTAATTTCACTGAGTTTTTAATTAAATATTTACCGTTTAAAAGTTTGTAATTGAGTCTCTAAATTTTACGCCAAATAGAAAAATAAATATTCCAACAGAATTTTTGTATTTTTAAACAAAAATAATTAAAAAATACTTAATTGAAAATTTTTATTAATACAAGAGCTCAATAACTAAACTTTTAAACTATAAAACAATTAAAATTTAGTTAAGTACACCTATTTTCATAGCAGTTAGAATTTCGATTTTATTATTAAAATCTTTTGATATTACAATTTTAAATGAATAAATCGATTTTACAAAATCTGTACTAAGTCTGATGATTTTATAATTTAAATTTTCTTAAAATTTTATATTTCTCGTAAAATATCAATTTTATCTACCTTACCTATATTTTAACAATAATTTCATACAAATAATTATAGTTTCAATGAATTTTTTTATCATCTTAAATTTTACGTACTAGATTTCTTCAAAACATTATTGCTTGCAGCTATATTTGTATATTCAATCCAAAACAGTTATAATGCATGTCATCTAGACACCTTTTATTCTCTTTACATCCCAATATGTGAATGTGTGACAAAGTCCTTTATCTTTTTTGTTGTCATGAAACTCGTTACCCACAGTTGGGGCTGCTACGGTGATAAAGCAAAGACGACAAACAATCAAAAAATCCTAACAAACCTGATTTTATGATACTAACAAAATTATTCTGTTAGCTTGTTTTTATTACCTTTGTCGAATTATATGCCATGACTCATGAGAAATAATAATAAAATCATCTTATATGTATAACAAAATCAATTATTAATTAATTATTGTGTATAAAAATACATATTTGGTATCTTAAATTCTTTTATTATCTTTATGTTTATCTTTATCTTTATAATAATACAAATAGAGAGTTCATGTAAATTTAAATATATTTACGTTAATTTAGAATTTTAAAAATTGTTAATATATTTATTTATTTTATCTGTAAATTTAATTCAAATTTATATTAAAGTCAATCAAATTTAAAAAATTTTAGTTATGACTCAACTATAAAAGTATAAGTTATGAGATATGTATAGCACCACAATTCAAAGTACATCAAATTCTTTCTTTATATACATCCAAAATCTAAATTTCTCTACTTATTCCAATGGCTGGTATTCACAAAATCGCAAAAATTAAACCTACAATCGATAGTTTGTGTGTACGTATACGAGTGATACGGTTATAGACACTACCAAGTTATGGAAATTTTTCATTGCCATTCTCAATTGAAATGGTTTGGTTCGATGAACACGTGAGTTTTCTACTAATATTTTTTTATTTTATTTTAAATTTATATTATTTATATTTTAAAATGTGTACAGACTTCCAGAATCGTTAAGTATCCCACGATATGGATTTAATTTTGTGAGTTTTGACACTCTTAATACACATAGGTATGATTACACCTACTTAGTTGGTAAGTTTATTGTTTTAGAAAAAGTATAATTTATTTATAAATTTATTTATTTTATTGATAATTTCGGCTGTGTTTTATTTTTAACAACTTATTGATAACAATTTTTTTTATTTTAAATCATTTCAGATGTTATTGGATATCGTGTTGGAATTGGAAGTGAGAAAACTCTTGAAAAGAATGACAAATTTATCAAGTACACTATTATTAAATACGGGACCGAGCTTTATGATGCACGTGTCTTTTTATTCGAATGAGTGAGGCCGAGCTTATCTGCCTTTGTTCCGAGCTTGTTTAGTGCGGCGTTGGCCTCGGATATTAGTGTGCCGAGTATTCCGGGCGACCGAGGATACGGGTAACGTATCATAGCCCCCAAGCTTGCCTTGGTTTGGACAAGACTAAGGCGAGCTTTGTATACTTCGGATGGCCAAATCCTCGGTCGCTTTTGTGTGTGCTCCTCACAGCCCCCGAGCTTGTCTTAGTTTTGGCGCATTGGTGTTTTGAAATGGTTTGTAGTATTTATTGCCTGCGTTGTTCTTCGTGCGGTAATGAATGATTGATTTGATTGCATTTGTAAGTTTCGAGGAGCCCCTGACCGTTTGATTTGCTGAGTGTTGATCGTGGGCTTTCTAAGGGTGTAGATCATAGGGAGACGTTTCATATGTAACTGCCTTTCCACTATGTAATAAACGTGCTCCCCTTCCCTAATATTTTTCGTTTGTGTTTGGTGCTTCTGCGTTTTTCGGAGAAGATGAGTAAGAAAGGTGAGTGTTGATTCATTTTCTTGCTGCCTCTCCCTACTTCTCTTAGTTTTGATTTCTGCTCCCTGTTCTTATGGAAGGTACAGTGTCTAATGAAGGTGGGGGGGGTTATATGGTTGGGTTGATTCTAGGGTTAAGGAGTATGTGTCTCAGTTTAGCGATAAAGAGTCTGTTGATATGCTGGGTTCGAATGTTTGGGTTAGGAGTGGTAGTGATATAATGATAGAGATACTTCCCTGTGGTGTTGACGACCGGGTTTTTCATTCTCGTGATGATTGGGCTTACTTTTATATGTACAGCTGCCTTTTTACTGAGTTGGGGGTTAGGGTTCCTTTTACTGAATTTGAATGTGGTGTTCTTTATTGGTTGAATTGTGCTCCGAGTCAGCTTCACCCAAACTCCTGGGGGTTTGTTAGGGCTTTTGAGGTGTTGATGGAATTCCTTGAGCAGCCGCCCTCTCTTCGGTTGTTTTTCTCCTTGTTTCAAGCTAAAGGGGTTAACCGAGGTCTCTGGATTAATCTAAGTAGTTACCCCCGTCGCGCTATTTTTGGCCTTTATAAGTCTTCTTTTAAGGACTTTAAGACTATGTATGTTAAAGTGAGGAGTGTTCCTGAGGAGTTTCCTTTTTATCTAAATGAGTTTCTTGTTGAGAAGTTCCCTTTATCTTGGTGTTCCGAGCCTGTGCAAGCGTTAGACGTGGATGATAGGTCGGTTGATGATCAACTTGTGATGGAGTTTCTGTTTGAAGAGTTGGGTCCGAAGGGTTTGCTATCTGTGTCCGAATTGTTAAAATGGGATTCTGATAGAGAGGCGGTTCTGAGATATCTAGGTAAATTAGTTGTTTTTTGATTAGTTTGTCATTTTTGTCCTTGTCTGTTCTTACCTTGTTGGCTTTTTGGTGCAGGTGAAAAGGTGCCTACGATTACTACTGCTGGTTTGAAGTCATTCTTCAATCAGCGGAAGAAGGCTGAGAAGGGGAGCTCGGCTACCAATGCTGATAGGGACCTTGTGATTCAGTCCGAGGCTGCTCTTAAGTCTAAACGAAAGAGGGGTTTCACGAAGGAAAAGATTGCCGAGACTTTCCTGAAGGAAGGGGAGTCTTCTGTGGAGCTTCAGCGAGTGGAGTCTGCCTATGAGTCTCAAAAAAGACTGCATGGCTATTCGGAAGATGTTCATTGTCGCTCGTTGTGGGGAAAACTGTACCCTTTTTCTGTCATGGCTGATGAGCTGTGTTGCTTCCCAGATGATATGAAGATGATCGAGGATGTTGGTCATGTAGGAGTGAGCCGTTTTATGCAGGTGAGGGTTGTATTTTGTCTTAGTGTGCATTTGTTATATTTTGTTGATGTTCTTTGTTTTGGTGTTAGGTCATTGGTGCACGTATGGTAGCTGTTGGTCGTGCTCAAGAGCTAGTTTTTGAGAGAGAGCACAAGTCTGCTGTGGATGTTGCCGAGCTGTCTTCGGCTTTGGAAAAAAAGGATAAGACTATTATGGAATTGTCCTCCTCGCTGAAGTTGAAAGAGTCCGAGCTTGCTGAGGAAAAACGTCTTCATCTTTCTTGTGCAGAGGAGGTGAAGACTGTTAAGGCTGACAATGATTGCTTGGGGTCAAGGGTGAAGGAGTTGCAGACTGAGGTTTATGAGTCATATGCACAAGGCTTCGAGTGCGCTGTTTCTCAAGTGCGGGTGCTGTTTCCTGGATCAGATGCGGATATGCTTGATGCAACTAAAGTGGTTGTGAACGGGCAGCTTGTGGGTGATGGTGCTGCTGCTTCATATGGTAGCGGGGAGTCTAGTATTGGCGATAAGGCAGACTAAGCCTTTAGTATTTGTTTATTTTGTATATGTGTAGCCTCTTTTGAACTTTGTGGCTGTCTACCTTGAACTTTGTTTATGAATATTTGGTGGAAATGTTTTGGGTACCAAGTATATAATCTTGGTTGTGACACTTTTTGTTTTCCGAGCATACAGTTCGGCTTGATGATGACTTATAAAATTTGACATTTTGGATAAACTTATGATTGTGTGTTAGAGGTAGTCGTGTATATATATAAATCGAAGATGGCCGAAGCCATTCTGTTTAAGTGAACTTGTTTGGAAATGAGAGTAGATGTTCTAGTGTAGAACTTGTATAGAAGCACGTTAGGATTTGTTTAAGCGATTTGATGATATTGTTCGTTTGTACTTCTTCCGAGCAGTGTGCTCGGCATGCGCATGTTGTTTTCCGAGTATGAAGCTCGGATTTCTTTGAAATTTTTATTTGTTGGAATGTATGGTAGAAACCGTCGTGATAAATGTTAGTTTTGTACTTGTCCGAGTATTCATGTTCGGTATGTGTTGTTGAACTTCCGAGGATGAAGCTCGTATTAGTTTGTTTATTGGAAAAAACGTTGATTTGTTTTTGTGGTGAAGGTTTTCCGAGGAATAAGCTCGGATCGTGATGGTAGGGTTCCGAGTATGAAGCTCGGATAATTTGAAGTGTTTACTAGTTGAAATGTATGTTAACTGTCAAAATGAGAACTGTTTTGGTTGCACATTAAGTTGTATGGGTACAATGATTTGTTGCGTCTGGCCTCATTAAAACCCTTTCCGAGTAAAACCCTTGTGTTTTGGGAAAAAACCTTCGGAGGGAAAAAAGAGTACCATCATTCGCTATTATTCAGGCTATGTCACGACTGATATTTCCTTAAAAAGGAGACGTTCCATGTTCCTGGAAGTTGTTCTCCTCTAAGGGTTTCTAATTTGTAAGCCCTCTTTCCGAGGTTTTGAAGGACTCGGAAAGGTCCTTCCCAATTTGCCGCTAATTTGCCATGTGCTGGTGGTTTACGTGCATCTTCTGTTCGTCTGAGTACAAGGTCTCCATTGTTGAAAGACCTGTGAACTACTCTTTTGTGGTGTCTTTGCTCTAGGTATCGTTTTCTGGCTCGCTGCTTTATGGCAGAGATGTCTCTGTCTTCTTCTACGAGGTCCAATTCGGCTAACCGAGCTTGTTGATTGTTTGGTTGATTGTAGAGCTCGGTCCTTAACGTGGGGACGCTGACCTCTACTGGGATGAGCGCTTCTGCGCCATATACCAATTTGAAGGGAGTTTCCCCTGTGGCGGATTGAATGCTGGTGTTGTAACTCCATAGGACTTCTGGAATGAGGTCGGCCCATTCTCCTTTAGCTTCGCCGAGCTTTTTCTTTAATCCCTGCAAGATAATTCTGTTAGCTGATTCAACTTGTCCGTTAGTCTGCGGGTGCTCTACTGAGCTGAAATGATGTTTGATGTTAAAATTTGTCAGAAAGGTGGCGAGCTTATGGTCTGTAAATTGTCTTCCGTTATCTGAGATTATTTCTCTTGGGATACCGAATCTGCATATGATATTTTTCCATAGGAAAGATCGTACTTTTTCTGATGTTATGTATGCTAGTGGTTGTGCTTCTATCCACTTAGAGAAATAATCGATTGACACTAGGAGGAACTTTACCTGGCCTGGCGCTTTCGGAAAGGGTCCGAGGATATCCAATCCCCACCTATCGAAAGGCCAGCTTACCTCTATGGTATGGAGCTCCTGGGCCGGGGTCTCTGAGAGGGTGGCGTGCTTGAGCCAATATTTCTCTAACAAAGGATCTTTTACCTGAAATTCGCCCTTTATTTGATGTACCACCAAGGAAGAGTCGCAGTAGGCTGTTATTCGGGGTACTTGTAGTTGTAGGGCGAGCTTTAGCCCAGCGAGTAGGGCTTCGTATTCTGCCTGATTGTTGCTTGCGTTGAAGCGGAACTGTAGTGACTGTTCGGCCACCACTTTGTCTCCTTCTTTTAGTAGTATCCCTGCCCCACTGCCTTCTTTGTTTGACGCTCCGTCTACATGCATGCTCCACCTGACCTCTGTATTATGTGTGTCATTATTCATCTCCGATATAAAGTCGGCCAGCACCTGTGACTTCAGTGTTTTCCTTGGTTCGTACTGGATGTCGAACTCGGAGAGCTCAACCGACCATTTTATCAATCTGCCGGCGAGCTCGGGTTTGGTTAATATCTGCCTTAGCGGTTGGTTCGTTCGTACTATGATTGTGTGGCCTTGAAAATAGTGCCGCAGTCTTCTTGCTGTGGTGATCAGTGCTAGCGCCAGTTGTTCTATCTTCGGGTACCTTGTTTCTGTTGGTTGTAGCACCCTACTGATAAAGTATACTGGGCTTTGCTTTCTTCCTGTTTCTGTTACTAAAACCGAATTGTTTTGTCGATTGCTAGCTTGTGGCAGATGACTTCTGGGTTGATTCCGGGCATGTCATCTGGTGTCCATGCAAAAAGGTCGGCGTTTTGACGCAGTATGTGAATGAGTCTTGCTCGGTCTGCTCCTTCTAATGCCTCTCCCACATATGTACATTGTTTGTCGTCTGCTGTTAGTGTTATTTGTTGAAGATCGTCCATTGGCCGAGGTCTTTCGCCGAGGTCTTCCCTTGGGTCTAGATCGGCTAGTGTTGCTGAGTTGGCCGTCGTGTGGATTGCTTGAACCTGGGGCTGAGCTTCCTGTTCTTTTTGGACTGGTTTTAGACCAGCGTTGTAACACTGCCGAGCTTCTTGATGGTCGGCGTACACCGTAGCGATCTTGTTTTCCTGCACTGGAAACTTGACACACAGGTGTAATGTGGACACCACTGCCCTGAATATGTTCAGTGCGGGTCTCCCAAGTATAATATTATAAGGGCTGTAACAGTTTACTATTAGATATTGAATATCAATTGATTTTGGCATAGGGATCTCTCCCATTGTGGTCTTTAGCCATATATGCCCCATGATGGGGACTCTCTCTCCGGAGAACCCAATTAGCTCTCCAGAGGAGGGTTGTATCAATTTCTCTGATAATTTCATTTTGGTAAAAGTAGAGTAAAATAAAACGTCAGCACTACTACCTGGATCTAACAATGTTTTTCTTACCAACAGCTCTCCGACCTGGATGGAAATTACCACGGGGTCGTCGAGGTTAGGGCTTGCCGATTTGAAGTCTACCGAGATTTTCGGACGGTTGATACGGGACCGAGCTTTATGGCGCACGTGTCTTTTTATTCGAATGAGTGAGGCCGAGCTTATCTGCCTTTGTTCCGAGCTTGTTTAGTGCGGCGTTGGCCTCGGATATTAGTGTGCCGAGTATTCCAGGCGACCGAGGATACGGGTAACGTATCAGTGATGAATCCGAAGTATTGGAAAATGCTATTACACCAACCAAGCAACTATCTTTGGAGTCAGAAAATTCGAAGGTGCAAGGAGATACCTCAACTTGCAAGAAGATCAAGATTGAGAATAAAACTTGAGAATTTTGATGCACATGTTTTAGAATCCCTTTTAGAGTATATCTAATAGAATAATGCTAAGCATATATTTGTTTTGGTGGAAACATTATCTTTTCTTGAGTTGTTATTAGATATCAATATCAATAAAGATTTAGTTTTCGAATTTATTAACAAGGTAGTTAGATATTTAAATCTTAATATTATTGAACTAATTTAAACAAAGCTATTTATAAATTATTTTAAAATTAAGACGGTTGTTTAATAATGAAATCAACAATTTAAAAGTAATAACAAAACAACAAAAAACAAGTAATAGTAAGAAACAAGTTCAAAAACAAAATAATAAGAGCTTAAATTTGAAAACAGAAACAAAACATCATCTTTAAAAGAGGTTGTTATTTTTTAAACTTAAGTTATTTCTTTAAGTTGTTTTGCTTAGGTTGTTATTTTTTAAATTTTAAGTTATTTTGCTTAGGTGGTTATTTTTTAAATTTTAAGTTATTTGCTTAGTTTGTTATTTTTTAAATTTTAAGTTATTTACAAATTACTCTTTTAAATCATAAATTATTATTATTTGTTTAAGTTGTTATTTTTTAATTTTAAATTATTTGTTTATAAATTAAAATTTTTAAAAAAATTTCAAAAAATACATTC
>NC_029786.2:88074971-88082622 GCF_000816755.2 Arachis ipaensis
GATAAAACATATTTAAAAAAAATGTATTATGAGATCAAATAATTTTATAATTATGGGTATTTATCTACACAGGAGGCTGTATGGAGAACTTTGGCTTATGATATTCAGTTATGAGATTAACCTTTTATTTATCTAGAAAACAAAATATCATCTTTAAAAACAATGACAATCTTGAGAAAATTATTGATTAAGAGAAAGAGAAAGGTACGATGTTCTTAACATAGATGGAGGCCAACAAAAAATTTGAAGCAGGTCAAACTTTAACGTATGTTGAGTTTCCAAATCAATTTGTTTATAATATAGAAGAAAGGGAATGATATCCACGCAAGAGAGAGTATTTTATCGGGAGATTAAACTATGTTCCACCGGGTACATGTGATATCTACTATATGAGAATTTTGTTAATTATTTAAAAAAATTGCACAACATATGAGTCTATTAGGATAGTTAATGGGATTACATATCCTAATTTCCAAGATATTTTCTATCTTATGGGACTACTGTGTGACGATAGAAAATTCATTGCAACTATTAATGAGGTCTGGTCATCAATTGAGAAAACTGTTTGTGATGCTATTGATATCTAATAGTGTTAACAAACTAAATCATATTTAGAATGCAACTTAGACATTATTCGTTGACGAGATACTATATATGAGGAGAAAACATTGAAACCAAGGTATTTCACTATATGGTCAATCATTATCGCATGTAGGACTTTACTTGCCAAAATCAGTGTTTACCAATGGGTAACTTTACGTTATTTTGTCAAGAATTAAGAGTCGCAATGGCTTGAACATTCTAATTCTAAATAAAGACAGTAATCCAAACTCCTCAACAACAAATGTCGCGTTCAACGAAATTTTTAATAATATTTAGAGAAGAAAATAGTATTTTTATTTTAGTAACATGTTATGATTTGCACTTTTATACAAATATTTCTCGTAGATATAACTAATTTATTAATTATACTTTCAAACTTGAAATAAAATGTGTAACTTGGAGTACAACATCATATGCCAATTACTCTTCTAATGAGGTTAGTAAAATACTAGGTTGTTGATAAATTTTTATTAGTCTTATAATATAAAGTTTAGTGTAAAATTAACATGCTACTATTACAGTTATATATGTTCTTATTTTTTCAGATCTCATTTCTTATGGTTCAAAAATATTATAGACTTCAAACTATTTCATTTGTATTTTACTTTGAATAAAGATAAAATAACATATTAAATACGTTTATTATATAATAATGACGATGATAATGTTATACTAAATTTGAAAAATTTATAATTATAAAATATTATTTTTTATTTATCATGTGAAATTAAAATATAAGTCCGTGCATCGCACAGATTTAATACTAGTATTACTACAAAAAAGGTTTATTATTAGTTTACATTGCAAGTTTGATTATTCTGATAATTTATTGTAAAATAGAAATATTGAAAATGTTACTCATCCTTTAAATTTTAGCTTTTGATCAACCTTTAAATTTAATAATATATTATTTTAATTTTTTATACCTTTTCGTATGTATTTTGTATATTACCGTATATTTTATATAACTAGTTGTTTATAAATTAGAGCACATGTTACTGTATGTAATTTTGAATTGAGAATTATTTTGTATGTTAACTGTACTATATAATGTATGTTAACACTATTAATCACAAATCACAAACGATAATAAGCTGGTTTGGGTTGTCCTGTCATTAGGTCATTTTCAACTTTAACCATTCAAAGTTTCATTATCAATATGTGATCAACTTCTCTTTCGCGTCTCCACTAACTATAAGACATGAATATAATCCACATTGTTGTTTCACAATAATTTTCCTAATAAAATACTTCAATTAAAAATTACTAAAAATAATTTGAACCCAAAACTAATAAAAAGGAACGATTTTTTTTTTAATTTTTTTATTTAACCAGAGACGCAAAAAAATTTTTTTAATTTACTTTTTTATAGTTGTTCATTCACTAGGTCCAAATCAAGGGGGAATAAAAAAAGGCCTATGGTCACGGCAAAAAACGTGACCATAACTAGTAAAAAGGGTGACCATAGATCTATGGTCACAGTTTTAGACCTATGGTCACGGTTTTTTACCATAGTCTATTCTCTTGTGGCCATAGGTCTATGATCACGATTTTTTTATCTATGGTCACAGTTTTAATTTTCAAATTCTGACACTTTAAGCCACGTTTTTTCACCGTGACCATAGGTTAATCTATGGTCACGCGTAAAAACCATGACCATAGCCTTATCTATGGTCACAGTTTTCACCGTGACCATAGCCTCTATGATTACCCCTCCTTAAAACCGTGACCATAGCCTTATCACCGTGACCATAGACTCTATGGTCACCCCTCCTTAAAATCGTGACCATAGTCTTATCTATGGTCACGGTTTTTGCTGTGACCATAGCCTCTATGATTACCCCTCCTTAAAACCGTGACCATAGCCTTATCTATAGTCACGGTTTTTGCCGTGGCCATAGCCTCTATGATCACCCCTCCTTAAAACCGTGACCATAGCCGTATCTATGGTCACAGTTTTTACCGTGGCCATAGCCTATTTTGTTTTATGAGATTTATTTTTTTTAAAGCATAATCACATCCTAAATTTATGATAATCACAAAATAAATCTAAAAATGAGAAATTCAAGACATCTAAATCATAAAAATTATATTTTAAGCTAGATATGCTTTTAGTCCAAACAACACAAATAAAGGTAGAGTGTAATTTATCCATTACATATAATACCGGATAAAGTCTGTTTACAAAAAGTACAGAACACATTAAAATATTACATTTAGATAACTAAAAATATATATATGTGACCCATCCCATCTCATATTGCTATGAAAAATATTTTCTTCATAGATATGTCATCCTGGTAGCAAAAGAAATAAACATGTTAGAACAGAGAACATTGTACATCTGAAAGCAACTGCAAAGAACATAATAACAAATAAGCAAATGCACCAAAAATTGTATACTATTAGTTTCTGTTTACATTTTCTCCTTTTTTGCTATTTCCAAAAATTTTGCTAAAATAAAAGAGAACGAATTCACAAAAGAAACAAGCTTCATATTCTGTTTCCAGAAAAAATAAATTACCCTTCCTTAAAACATTCATGTGCCAAAAAAGTAGGATCATACTTCTTGGGATAATTTCATTCCATGTTATTAAAAATGGCCAGTACACTAAAAATAAGTGATAAAATAAAAGAGAATATGCAAATATTTGATGTTCAAGATGCAAATATGCAGACTTAGATGGCATAGAAGGACATTAATAAATCAACTACACCTCACAAGATCCTATAATAATGAACTTCACTCAGTGCTACTACTAAGTATATACCGCATCAAGTAAACAAAAAGCTAAGCTTTCTTCTTATCAACAACTAATTTATCCAACAAACATATTATATAGGCATCGTGTATGTACAGTGAATTGAGTGTAAATTATCTTTTATTAATAATAATATGAAAAGGTAGATTTATAAATTGTATAAAATTCATAGATGATTAGAGGCAAAGTTACAGAGGAGAGACAACTACCACAACAAAGTTGAATACACGAGCATTATTTGTTATCAATGAATAGTAATATCTAAATGAAAATTTTTAGATTGTATTATAAAGTTCATAGATGGTGATTAGAGACAAAATTGTAGAAGAGAGACAACTATTACAATGAAACAGACCTAAAATCACAAAAATAAAGTCAAACCTCATTTATCAAGCTCCATTGCCTGTCAACTTGGTCTTCACCTTTCTCTTCCTCACTTGAAATCCACCTCCACCCTTCTTCTTGCCACCATCAACTTATAAATATTTCCCAACAGAATACCATTAATCCTTAATAGTTAACACACACCACAATAAATAGCTACACATGAGTTTAATTGCTATGCAATGACAATGTAATTAAATATTCAATATTCAATATTCTTAATTTCTTACTATCAATTTTACTATAAAATCATAAGAAAATTCCCCAACTCCCAATAAAATAGAACAAGTCATAGAGAGAATTTACAACTAAAGCAGAATCACTTTTATGCTTATGTCAAATCCATTCAATTATTTGCCTTCCACAGAAACAAGCCATTTATACGGCAAAGGTTCATATGCTTAAGTTAAGAGGAAAAATCATTGATAATATAGCATTTCTTAAAAACTACACTTTCTATCTTCAAAGAAAAAGCTAATAACAAATAAAAGTTGTATCTTTTATTTTTTAAGGATTTAGCTATATACCCTAATTTAAAGTTCTAATAATACTAAATTACTAATCTGAACAAATTAAATATTTTTTATTTTCTACCATGAAAACTAATTACTCTTATAAAAGAATTGCGAATGCATATGATGTACATGTGAATGTAATTATTTTAGACTAATATATATAAAGTTGATGATATGATATTAATTAAGAGCGGATATCCGATCCATTATGAGAAGTACTAACACACAAAAGTTTGGCTCCATCTATCATCATCACCACTAATTAAAATTTTGTGTTTTTCTCTGTACATATACACATGTTATTTATTTTTATATTACAAATAATCTTTTTATATTAAATATACACATGATATATATTTGTCATTTGGAATCTTTGGATTTTCTTAGTCCAATGATGATTAATCAGTAAAGAATTACTATTTTGGTGCCAAGCATTATAGGTGCATCACAATAAAAAATATTCCTTAGCATGGCTAAAACTCTTTCACCAATGTCAGTATTATAGTATAACAGGAAAATTTTCCACAAACACTTGCATAGCAAATTTCAGAAATCTAAGATAACCAAAAAAAAAAATTAATAAAGATAGAAAGCAAGAAAAAACAAATGAATGAAATCATGATATAGCCCACATTCCACAACTAACTGGATATTAGACACTTTGGTGAGAAGTGAATGTTAAGCAAATAAAAGATAAATAGATTAACCATAGAAAATAACAAAGATATTTCCATTCAACATGCAACTCATGAGAAATTCAAGCCTTGAAATAAAAAATATATGATCCATGCATAAAAATGGGTGCATTTGAGTTCTGTATGATATTAATAGGCAATGTTATTATGAAACCATAGAATGAGAATTTAAGGAAAAAGAAAACTTGTAGATTGACAAGCATTATAGAATGGAAATTTAAGGAAAAAGAAAACCCATAGATTGACAATCGTTTGCTTTCATCTAATTACTTTCTATACAAAAGAACAACAAACAGAAGACTTAAATAACATGGTTAACTAGTTAAGGGAACTATTTGTGTCGAACCCCACAATTTAAGACATAAAGCTCATCCATGAAACTTTACCCCTACTTTTAAGTTTTAACAGCTAACTCTTCACCCTTGTGTTTTTCTCTTGTTTTCAATCCTAGACATTTAGAATTATAACAAGTAAAGGAGAAAAAATATTTCCTTCAAAGAAACTAAAAATAAGTGATAAAATAAGATTTAAGCAACAACCTTAGCATATGCCTAACCAGTAGCTTGCAGCAACTCCCTTTCTGCTCGCTCCCTAATCCTCTTCTCAAGTTCTAACCTAATCCAAAGATGCAAAATGACTTGAAATACACTTGAGAATTCCAATTTTAAAAGACCATTGCCATTAGCAATAAGAAAGTACCATACATACCAATCACCATTGCACAAATAAAGCTACCAATCATTCTAAAATGCACTCCTCGTTCGCTATCTTTGGGAACAACAACCTTTTTAGGATTCAAAAATAGAAATGGAAATGAACATCATCATTTTTGGCCTGTCTAAGTTGCAACCAACAATTTAATCTTATAATTTTATTAAATTTTTAATTAGAACCAAACAACATAGCATGATATATATAAAACCAGAAAAAGTAACACACATTTCACATGAACTCTATTTTTCAGAGTTCAAAAATCACACAAAAAAAAGGACTTACTAGGAACGGCGGCGAAGATGGAAACGAAGCACAGCAAAGAGGTGACAAAGGAGTGGCAGAGCGGTGACGAATTGGTGACCGGTGAAGGCGCGGCAACTTCGTGAAACTGGTTCTGCGTAACTGGCAACTGGCAACTGGTTCTAGTTCTGCGTTTGAGAAGATGGAATGGCGACGGCGACGGTGACGGCACACTGAGATGGTTGAAGCAAGACAACGAGGGTTTTGCACGACGAATAGGTCAGGGAGCAAGAATGAAAGAGGGCTTGGCTAGGGTTATCTTTTTCCATTATTTTTTCCTAAGTTAAGACCTAGCTAATACGAGGGAATAGAGATTTTGGGATGGAAGGGGGATTTTTTGGTTTTGGGTGGGGGGTGAGGTTTAAACAAAATAATTTCAAAAACCATAGACTATGGTCACTCTAAAAAACTGTGATCATAGATAGACTATTTAAGGTCACCCTCTAAACCCGTGACCATAAACTCCTTTAGTCACCCTAAAAAATCGTGACTATAGACTCCTTTAGGTCATTCTTTTGTAAAACCGTGACCATTGACTTTTTTTTGTCACCCTCAAAACCGTGACCAAAGACCATTTTAGGATTTAGGGTTTAGGGTTTAGGGTTTAGGCACGGTAAAAAATCGTGACCATAGACCATTTTAGATCACCCCCAAAACCGTGACTATAGACCCCTTTAGGTCACCCTAAAAAATCGTGACTATAGACCCCTTTAGGTCACCCTTTTTTAAAAAACCGTGACCATAGATCCTTTTTGGTCACTCCAAAAAACCGTGGCCATAGATGTCTTTTGGTCATGGTGAAAAACCGTGACCATAAACCCCTTTAGGTCACCACAAAAACCATGACCATAGACCCCTTTAGGTCATCACAAAAAATCGTGACCATAGACCCTTTAGGTCACCCTTTTTTTAAAAACCCGTGACCATAAACCCTTTTTGGCCACCCCAAAAAACCGTGACCATAGACCCCTTTAGGTCACCCCTATAAACTGTGACCATAGACCCTTTTAGACCACCCTTTTTTTTTTAAAACCGTGACCATAATTATTCTATAGTCACCCACCCTTTTTTAAAATACCGTGACCATAATTTTTTTTTGTTACGGTAAAAAACCGTAACCATAGATCCAAAATGTTGTAGTATTACAACCAAACAAAAAAGCAAAATACAATATTATTTGAACATAAAGACATACAATTGTTCATCATACTCAACTTCTAAATGGATATAATAGCAATACACACAGCAGCACCACTATGATCTCCATATAAGCCTTCACCAACTCCTTACTAACATTTTATTGTCTGTTTAATCTTGTCAAATATAAGTACCTTCTCTCCGATCCTTTAATATTCCAAAAACCAAATTTTAATTTATTTTGAGCAAATTTTTGCACCTGATCATTATTTATAAAATTTAGACACTTTAGGCCAGCACCATATCATTCGAAGAACTGAAAATATGCTATTTGATCAAGCATGGGAAGAGGAATCAAATGCATGTGGAAGCTAATTAAATTCCATGTGTTTTTGTTACATCAACTAAGGACTGTTGCAACGAAACCGTTATTATTTATTGGTTATAAGTAATTTTAAATTAAATTAACACTTTAATATCCTTTTAAATATATTTTTACCTTTTAAAATTTTTCTAAAACTATTTTTGTCAAATAGATTGT
>NC_029786.2:88082691-88111942 GCF_000816755.2 Arachis ipaensis
GTTCAAGAAATATATTAAAATTAAAATTTGAATAAAAACAAAGAAGAAGCCATTTATAACAATTCTCAAAAACTTATTGAAAATAAAAATTGGTTAAGAATTAAAATATCTTATTATCTAAAATTCGTTGAGGACTAATTTAAATAATTTACTTTAGAGGTATTCACGGGTTAAGTTGGTTCAAATTTAAGGTGAAATGAGAATCAAATAAATTAAATTGTAATTGGTTCAGTTTTGCATTTTTTTTTATATGAATACCTGAACCAAACCAAACCAATTAAGAACGGATTGGTTCGATTTGGGTAATTGAGCACTCGATGAAATAGGAATTTAGAAAAAAAATTGAAAAAAAGAGTTTTTTTTTTAATTCTGTAAATATATATAGTAAACATGTAGTATCAATAAACAAGTCAATAATATTATAACAATAACAAAATACCCATAATAATTCAAACACATTAAAAACTACAAATAAAAGTGCAATAACAACAAGTCCTCAAAAGCTTCACTCCATAATTCTTCATTCCATCAACTAAGTATATTCAAGAGAGGAGTTGTGACCTTTAAAAAATCAGCATATAATTAGTCAATGTCAATATATAAATTGATTAATTAAAAGTAATTTAGTAAACAAATAATTAATAAAAAAAATGTTAACCTTAAATTGTTCTAAACAATATCAACTCCAACGGTTTCATTAGATATTGATAAAACTAAAAACTCTACAATCACAAGAATTAAATTATAATTAGAGACTCAACAATAACAACAATACATAATGATTTTAAAAAATATAAGTAAAAAAATAGTTACCTAATTCAAGTTATTTTTTATCCTCAAATTCTTTCTTTAAATCATGCATCTTCTCTCGAGCCCTCAACCAACTTTGTATGCAAATTAGAGACTCAACAGTAGAATAACTCAAAAAACTTCTAAATGGGTCAAGCACATAACCACTAATAGTAAATGTCGACTCAGGAGACATGGTAGAGACAGAAATAGCTAGCTAACAAATTCTTAGTCATGTGAGAAAGAACATAATACTTTATTGATTTTAATTTTTATCAACGCTAAATGTCAAAACTGAGAATGTTATCCTCTGCATTATCTTCCATGTATCTTTCAACTCATTCCTTTTGACCTCATCTTATTTTTTTTAATCCTTCAATTTAAACTCATCCTTATAGCCATCTTCCTCCTTATTTGTATTTTTACCACCAAGGCCATGATTATGAGAGGCAATGCTACTAGAGTTGAAACTACCAGAAGAACTACCATTCGGAAGGAAATATATCATGGAGTAATACTCAAATAGCTTATGAATGATGTCCTTCAACTTATAACGAGAATCAAGAAAAACAACCACAAAAAAAGTAATTTATGCTATTATCCTCTCAATATTTGTCTAATTTCACTTTCATTCGTGTAGCCATTTTTGGCAAACCAACATCATTACTCTTTCTCTACTTATTCAAAATTTTTTAAATGTCACACAATTTATTGAAAAAATTATTACATGTAATATTCAAAGAACTAGAGAAAGAAAGAGTAGCATCATAAAATATCTTCAAAAACTTCACAAACACAGGTGCCATTTTTCAATCATTAGCATTAGAGATCTTCTTTCAAACTCAAGCGCTAACAAATAGAAGGAGTCTTGATAATTAAACCGACTAAAAGCTGACTCAAACTTTTCAGCAGCATTTCAAATAAGTGGAGTTCCACCTAATAGGCACATCTAACACTACCATAGCCTTACAAGTTATGTTTGCCTCTTGAATACACATCTTAAAAACTTGCATCCTAGCAGGAGATGACCTAACAAACTTGATGCAGTTCTGATTTTACTTATTGAGCTATCAATCTCCTTCATATCATCATCGATAATTAGATTTAAGATGTAAGCACAACATTTCATATGCATGAAATTCCATTTAACAATATTGACCCATTCCAATCATGCCTCTAAGTAAATATGCAATAATTGTAACACCATTAGTACTAACATTGTTAACAGTTACACAACATATCTTTCTAATACTCCACTCTTGCAAGCATTGTTCTAAGGCTCTTCCTATAGTCTCACCCTTATGATAAGTAATCAAACCAAAATTCAAAATTTTTTTATTCAATGTCCACCCCACATCAATATAATGTGCAGTCACAGATATAGTATAAATTCTGAATTGAGGTCCAAATATCAGTAGTAAGGAAAACCATTTGCATGAGTGATTTTCAGATAGCATCTTTCTCAACTTCTCTTTTTCATATCTAAATAAAGTCATACAATCTCTAGAAATTGTGATACGTGAGAAAACTCCAAACTTAGGTCGTGCTTCACTCATAAACTCTATAAAGTTTTGAGCCTTAACAAATTTAAAATGAAGTCATCAACAATTATCATCTTTGTAAGGGCAAGACGAGTTTGCTCTTGATTAAAATCAACAAGCTTCATACTAACAACATTAGGGTCGTCCTCAAATTGGCTCCCAAGTGCAATGGTCTTTTGTCCCTTTTCAACTTGCTTATGAAAATTTTTAGTGCAAATTCTCAAATATTTATGCACATTTGCGGCACTATGACTAGCACTATTGCATGCATATTTTTTTTTACAATAGTTACAAGTGACTTCATTAGGAGAACTTTTAGAAAAATGAGCCCAAACACCCTAAATGTCCTACTGGGTTTATGTTATACCTCTTTTGGAGGCTTAACGGTAGCTCTAGTAGCTTTAGTATGTGTTTGTATTTGTGCATTAGGTTCTGATGGAGGATTTAAGGCAGGCAGTAGTGAGGGAGCTGGACTCAATGAAGTTCCACCAGAAATACCATCATGAATGGCAGTGAGAGTGACTGCACTTGGAGAGGATATGCTTCCAACAACAGTGTCACTATCAAGATTAGTTTTTGCCATTTTTTAAACTACAAAAAATCATAACAAAACTGTCAAAACATCAGCCACTCAGAATTCTTACACATTTTACAAGAACTTAGAATTTGTCACTAACATGGATTTTAACAAGAACTCTAAACTCAGAATTTCAAAACAAATGAATTGAACAAAAATTTTAACAGAGATTAAAAAGAACAACCTCCAATTCTTATAACAAACCAATTAATAGAGTATATAAAAAAATTAACGACACTTAATCCTAAAAAAATTGGATTCATACTTAACCGAAGAAGATGATCACCACAGATCTGAGGAGAACGACATTGTTGACAACTGGAGAATGCTGTTGACAACTACACAACGCATGCTGGAGACGACGACATCGCTGCCTTGAGAGGGTGACACTAACACACGCTCGACTGGACAACACACGTTGTCATGCTAGAGAGGACGTCGCTGCTGAAGAGGACGACGTTGCTGCAGTGTTGTGAGTGACACGACGATGTTGCTACGGCCTTCCTTAAGTGAGTTAGTGATTGTCGTGAATGAGGGAGTAAGCTTGCCTTCAACCTTCAGCCACTGCCGTGAGCGAGTGATTCCATACTCGCCGTTAGTGACGGAGGTGAGTAAGGGTGTGAATAGGCTTTGACCTCTGCTAGAGTTTTCTTGAATTTTGATTTTGGGGGTGGGGAATATGGAGAGAAAATAATATAATACAATGGGTGGGGGTGGCTGTTGTGTTTGGTACTTTGGTTTTAGAGTTAGGTATTTCAGCAAAAATAATATATATTTTTTAACTTTATATTTTTTATTTAATAAAAAGGGGTTCGGGTCTATGGGTTGGTTTAGATTCCGTTCCCCCAGAATCATTACCTAGACCAATTATGATCAAGTGCATCGAATTGAGTCCAATTATACTTGATTATCTATTGGTTCTGAAACTAATTTAATCGAATCCACTACAAAAAAAGGTATATGGTCACGGTTAGCTAGTGAAAAGGGTGACTGTAGGTCTATGGTCACGGTTTTTCGCCTATGGTCACGGTTTTTCCACCGTGGCCAATTTTGTTGTGTCCATAGGTCTATGGTCACAGTTTTTTTTTATCTATAGTCATGGTTTTTATGGTCATGGTTGTAGTGCTTAAATCTGATATTTTAGGCCACGTTTTTTTACCGTGACCATAGGTTACTCTTTGGTCATACGTAAAAACTGTGACCATAGCTTATCTATGGTCACCCTATTTTAAAACTGTGACCATAGATTAGGCTATGGTCACCCTTTTGTAAATCTGTGACCATAGGCTGATTTATGGTCACGATTTTAGCATAATCATAACTTACCTATGGTCACCCTATTTTAAAACTGTGACCATAGCTCACTCTATGGTCACCCTTTTGAAAAATCGTGACTATAGCCTTATTTATGGTCATGATAAAATACCGTGACCATAACTTATCTATGGTCACCCTATTTTAAAATCGTGACCATAGCTTACTATGTGGTCGTTCCTTTTTTAAACTGTGATCATAGCTCAGTCTATGGTCACCCTTTTGAAAAATCGTGACCATAGCTTACTCAATTTTCTGATATTTATTTATTTTTAAAATATAATCACATCCCAAAATTATTATAATCATAAAATAAGTCTAAAAAAGAAAATTCCAAGAAATCTAAATCATAAAATTTACATTATAAGCTACATATGTTTAGTCCAAACAGCACAAATTAAAATAGTGCATAATTTATCCATTACATGTAATACCGAGTAAAGTCTCTTAAAAAAAGTACAGAAGACATGAAAATATTACATTTAGATAACTAAAGTATATATGAGACCCATCCCATCCCATCCCATCTCATATTTCTATAAAAAAATAATATTTTCTTTACATCAAGTCCTCCTGCTAGCAAAAGAAATAAACATGTTAGAACGGAATAAAAATGCTTTTGATGACACAGTACAGTTGAGTAATTGGTGCATGAAATTGTGATCTCAACGGCGCCAAAAACTTGGTACGCACGATCATAATCTCAATTCTTTTTTCACAACTCCGCACAACTAACCAGCAAGTGCACTGGGTCGTCCAAGTAATAAACCTTACGTGAGTAAGGGTCGATCCCACGGAGATTGTCGGTTTGAAGCAAGCTATGGTCATCTTGTAAATCTCAGTCAGACAGATTCAAATGATTATGAGGTTTTAATAATTAAAATATAAATAAAATATAAAATAGGATAGAAATACTTATGCAATTCATTGGTAGGAATATCAGATAAGCGTATGGAGATGCTTTGTTCCTTCTGAATCTCTGCTTTCCTACTGCCTTCATCCAATCATTCATACTCCTTTTCATGGCAAGCTGTATGTTGGGGATCACCCTTGTCAATGGCTACCGTCCGTCCTTTCAGTGAAAATGGTCCAAATGCGCTGTCACCGCACGGCTAATCATCTGTCGGTTCCCACTCATGTTGGAATAGGATCCATTGATCCTTTTGCGTCTGTCACTACGCCCAACACTCGCGAGTTTGAAGCTCGTCACAGTCATCCCATCCCAGATCCTACTCGGAATACCACAGACAAGGTTTAGACTTTCCGGATCTCAGGAATGGCCGCCAATAATTCTAGCTTATACCACAAAGACTCTGATCTTTCGGAATGGAGGCTAAGAGATATACGCTCAATCTGAGGTAGGACGGAAGTGGTTGTCAGGCACGCGTTCATAGGTGAGAATGATGATGAGTGTCACGGATCATCACATTCAACAGGTTGAAGTGCGAGTGAATATCTTGGAATAAGAATAAGCTTGAATTGAATAGAAAAACAATAGTACTTTGCATTAATTCATGAGGAACAGCAGAACTCCACACCTTAATCTATGGGGTGTAGAAGCTCCACCGTTGAAAATTACATAAGTGAAAGTGGTCCAGGCATGGCTGAATGGCCAGCCTCCTAATCGTGATCTCTGAACATAAAAATATCCAAAAGATTGTGAAATAAATCACTAAAAGTAGTTTTTATACTAAACTAGTAGCTAGGGTTACATAAGATAAGTAATTGATGCAGAAATCCACTTTCGGGCCCACTTGGTATGTGCTTGGGCTGAGCATTGAGCTTTCATGTGTAGAGACTCTTTTTGGAGTTAAACGCCAGGTTGTAGCCTGTTTCTGGCGTTTAACTTCAGAATAGGGCAGGAAGTTGGCGTTTGAACGCCAGTTTGCGTCATCAAAACTCAGACAAAGTATGGACTATTATATATCTCTGAAAAGCCCTGGATGTCTACTTTCCAACGCATTTGAGAGCGTGGCAATTGGATTTTTGTAGCTCTAGAAAATCCATTTCGAGTGCAGCGAGGTCAGAATCCAACAACATCTGCAGTCCTTCTTCAGCCTCTGAATAAGATTTTTGCTCAAGTCCCTCAATTTCAACCAGAAATTACCTGAAATCACAAAAAAACACATAAAATCATATTAAAGTCCATAAATGTGATTTTTTATTTAAAAACTAATAAAAATATACTAAAAACTAACTAAATCATACTAAAAACTACTTAAAAACAATGCCAAAAAGCGTATAAATTATCAGCTCATCACAACACCAAACTTAAATTGTTGCTTGTCTCCAAGCAACTGAAAATCAAATAGGATAAAAAGAAGAGAATATAGTATAAATTCTAAAATATAAATGAAACTTAGCTCCAATTAGATGAGCGGGACTAGTAGCTTTTTGCCTCTGAATAGTTTTGGCATCTCACTTTATCCCTTGAAGTTCAGAATGATTGGCATCTATAAGAACTCAGAATTTAGATGGTATTATTGATTCTCCTAGTTCAGTATGTTGATTCTTGAACACAGCTACTTTATGAGTCTTGGCCGTGGCCCTAAGCACTTTGTTTTCCAGTATTACCACCGGATACATAAATGCCACAGACACATAACTGGGTGAACCTTTTCAGATTGTGACTCAGCTTTGCTAGAGTCCCCAATTAGAGGTGTCCAGGGTTCTTAAGCACACTCTCTTTGCTTTGGATCATGACTTTAACCGCTCAGTCTCAAGCTCTTCACTTGACACCTTCACGCCACAAGCACATGGTTAGGGACAGCTTGGTTTAGCCGCTTAGGCCAGGATTTTATTCCTTTGGGCCCTCCTATCCACTGATGCTCAAAGCCTTGGATTCCTTTTTACCCTTGCCTTTTGGTTTAAAGGGTTACTGGCTTTTTGCTCTTGCCTTTTGGTTTAAAGAGCTCTTGGCTTTTTCTGCTTGCTTTTTTTTTCTTTTTCTTTTTTCTTTTTTTTCGCAAGCTTTGTTCTTCACTGCTTTTTCTTGCTTCAAGAATCAATTTTATGATTTTTCAGATTATCAATAACATTTCTCCTTTTTCATCATTCTTTCAAGAGCCAACAATTTTAATATTCATAAACAGCAAATTCAAAAGACATATGCACTGTTCAAGCATTCATTCAGAAAACAAAAAGTATTGTCACCACATCAAAATAATTAAACTAATTTCAAGGATGAATTCAAAATCATGTACTTCTTGTTCTTTTGTGTTTAAAACATTTTTTTCATTTAAGAGAGGTGATGGATTTATAGGACATTCATAGCTTTAAGACATAGTTACTAGACACTAATGATCATGTAGTAAAGACACAAACATAAATAAAACATAAGGCATAGTAAACGAAAAACAGAAAAATAAAGAACAAGGAAATTAAAGAACGGGTCCACCTTAGTGATGGTGGCTAGTTCTTCCTTTTGAAGATCTTATGGAGTGCTTTAGCTCCTCAATGTCTCTTCCTTGCCTTTGTTGCTCCTCCCTCATAGCTCTTTGATCCTCTCTAATTTCATGGAGGAGGATGGAATGCTCTTGGTGCTCCACCCTTAGTTGTCCCATGTTGGAACTTAATTCTCCTAGGGAAGTATTGATTTGCTCCCAATAGTTTTGTGGAGGGAAATGCATCCCTTGAGGCATCTCAGGGATTTCATGATGAGGAACTTCCTCATGCTCTTGTTGAGGTCCATGAGTGGGTTCTCTTGTTTACTCCATCCTCTTTTTGGTGATGGGCTTGTCCTCTTCAATGAGGATGTCTCCCTCTATGACAATCCCAGCCGAATTGCAGAGGTGACAAATGAGGTGAGGAAAGGCTAACTTTGCCAAAGTGGGGGACTTGTCAGCCACCTTGTAGAGTTCTTGAGGTATAATCTCATGAACTTCCACCTCCTCCCCAATCATGATACTATGGATCATGATGGCCCGGTCTATAGTAACTTCAGACTGGTTGCTAGTGGGAATGATTGAGTGTTGGATGAACTCCAACCATCCTCTAGCCACAGGCTTAAGGTCATGCCTTTTCAATTGAACCGGCTTGCCTCTTGAGTCAATTTTCCATTGAGCTCCTTCCACACATATGTCCATGAGGACTTGGTCCAACCTTTGATCAAAGTTGACCCTTCTAGTGTAGGGGCGTGCGTTTTCTTGCATCATTGGCAAGTTGAACGCCAACCTTACATTTTTCGAACTGAAATCTAAGTATTTCTCCCGAACCATTGTAAGCCAATTCTTTGGGTTTGGGTTCATACTTTGATCATGGTTCCTAGTGATCCATGCGTTTGCATAGAACTCTTGAACCATTAAGATTCCGACTTGTTGAATAGGATTGGAGAGAACTTCCCATCCTCTTCTTCTAATCTCTTGTTGGATCTCCGGATACTCGCCCTTTTTGAGCTTAAAAGGGACCTCAGGGATTACCTTTTTCTTGGCCACAACTTCATAGAAGTGGTCTTGATGGACCTTTGAGATGAATCTCTCCATCTCCCATGACTCAGAGGTGGAAGAAATTTCCTTCCCTTTCCTCTTTCTTGAGGTTTCTCTGGCCTTGGGTGCCATTAATGATTATGGAAAAACAAAAAGCAATGTTTTTACCACACCAAACTTAAAATGTTTGCTCATCCTCGAGCAAAAGAAGAAGGAAAATAGTAGAAGAAGAAGAAAATAGAGGAGATGGAGGGAAAGTGTGTATTCGGCCAAGGAGGGAAAAGAAGTGTTTGTAATGTGTGAAATGAGGTAGTGTTGGGGGTTTATATAGGGGTAGGGGAAGGGTTAGTTTTCGTGTATTAGGGTTGGGTTTGGGAGGGAAAGGATTTTGAATTTAGAGGTAGGTGAGATTTTTGGGGAAGAGTGGATGAATGTGAGTGGGGAAGAGTTTTTGGGGAAGAGATATGGAGGTGATTGGTGAAGGGTATTTGTGGAAGAGTGTTATGAAAAGGTGTGAAGAGGAGAGAAAAAAAGGTGGGGATCCTGTGGGGTCCACAGATCCTAAGGAGTCAAGGATTTAGCATCCCTGCTCCAATTAGGCGTGCAAAACGCCCTTTGTATGCAATACTGGCGTTTAACGCCAGACTACTGCCTGTTTTTGGCATTAAACACCCAAATGTAGCCTGTTTCTGGCGTTTAATGCCACTTTCATGCTCTATTCTGGCGTTAAACGCCAGTCTGGTGCTTGTTTCTGGCGTTTAACGCCAGCTTGATGCTTCTTTCTGGCGTTAAACGCCAGTTTGCGAGCAAAAGAAGAAGGAAAATAGTAGAAGAAGAAGAAAATAGAGGAGATGGAGGGGAAGAGTGTATTCGGCCAAGGGGGAAGAAGTGTTTGTAATGTGTGAAAATGAGGTAGTGTTGAGGGGTTTATATAGGGGTGGGGGAAGGGTTAGGTTTCGTGTGTTAGTGTTAGGTTTAGGAGGGAAAGGGTTTTGAATTTGGAGGTAGGTGGGGTTTTTGGGGAAAAGTGGATGGATGTAAGTGGTGAAGGGTATTTGGGGAAGAGATATGGAAGTGATTGGTGAAGGGTATTTGGGGAAGAGTGTTATAAAAGAGTGTGAAGAGGAGAGAAGAAGAGGTGGGGTAGGTGGGGATTCTGTGGGGTCCACAGATCCTGAGGGGTCAAGGACTTAGCATTCCCTGCTCCATTTAGGCGTGCAAAACGCCCTTAGAGTGCACTTCTGGCGTTAAACGCCAGGTTACTGCTTGTTTCTGGTGTTTAACGCCAGCTTTTCTCCCATTCTTGGCGTTAAACGCCAAGTATATGCTCTGTTCTGGCATTAAACGCCAGTCTGGTGCCTGTTTCTGGCGTTAAACGCCAGTCTGATGCTTCTTACTGGCGTTTAAACACTAGTAAGCTCTTCCTCCAGGGTGAGCTATTTTTAATGCTATTTTTTATTCTATTTTTGATTTTTCAGTTATTTTTGTGACTTCACATGATCATCAACCTAAAGAAAACATAAAATAACAATGGAAAATAAATAGATATAATTAAATAACATTGGGTTGCCTCCCAATAAGCGCTTCTTTAATGTCAATAGCTTGACAGTGAGCTCTCATGGAGCCTCACAAATAATCAGAGCAAGGTTGGGGCCTCTCAACACCAAACTTAGAGTTTGATTGTGGCTTTCCAACACCAAACTTAGAGTTTAAATGTGGGGGTTTTGTTTGACTCTGTATTGAGAGAAGCTTTTCATGCTTCCTCTCCATGGTTACAGAAAGAGAACCTTGAGTCTTGAATACAAGGTAGTCCTCATTCAACTTAAGGACCAACTCTCCTCTGTCAACATCAATCACAGCTTTTGCTGTGGCTAGGAAGGGTCTGCCATGGATGATGGATTCATCCTCATCCTTCCCAGTATCTAGGATTATGAAATCATCAGGGATGTAAAGGCTTTCAACCTTCACTAGCACGTCCTCTACTAATCCATAAGCCTGTTTCATTGATTTGTCTGCCATCTCTAGTGAGATTCTTGCAGCTTGTACCTCAAAGATTTCCAGTTTCTCCATTACAGAGAGTGGCATGAGGTTTATCGCTGACCCCAGCTCACACAGAGCCTTTTCAAAGGTCATGGTGCCTATGGTACAAGGTATGAAGAATTTTTCGGGATCCAGTTTCTTCTAAGGTAATGTCTGCCTCATTAATGCACTCAGTTCATTGGTGAACAAGGGGGGTTCATCCTCCCTAGTCTCAGTACCAAATAATTTGGCATTCAACTTCATGATTGCTCCTAGATATTTAGCAACTTGCTCTTCAGTGATGTCTTCATCCTTTTCAGAGGAAGAATATTCATCAGAGCTCATGAATGGCAGAAGGAAGTTCAATGGAATCTCTATGGTCTCTGTATGAGCCTCAGATTCCTTTGGTTCCTCAAAGGGAAACTCCTTTCTGTCCAAAGGACGTCCCATGAAGCTTTTCTCACTGGGACTCACGTCCTCCTCACTCTCTCCAGGTTCGGCCATGTTGATCATGGTTATGGCCTTGCACTCTCTCTTGGAATTTTCTTCTGTATTGCTTGGGAGAGTACTGGGAGGAGTTTCAGTAATCTTCTTACTCAGCTGACCCACCTATGCCTCCAAATTTCTGATGGAGGACCTTGTTTCATTCATGAAACTTAGTGTGGTCTTGGATAGATCAGAGACTATGGTTTCCAGGCCAGAATGGCTCTGTTCAGAATTTTCTGTCTGTTGCTGAGAAGATGATGGAAAAGGCTTGCTATTGCTAAACCTATTTCTTCCACCATTATTATTGAAGCCTTGTTGAGGCTTCTGTTGGTCCTTCCATGAGAAATTTGGATGATTTCTCCATGATGGATTATAGGTGTTTCCATAGGGTTCTCCCATGTAATTCACCTCTGCCATTGTAGGGTTCTCAGGATCATAAGCTTCTTCTTCAGAAGATGCTTCTTTAGTACTGTTGGATGCAGCTTGCAATCCATTCAGACTCTGAGAAATCATATTGACTTGCTGAGTCAATATTTTGTTCTGAGCCAATATGGTATTCAGAGTATCGATTTCAAGAACTCCCTTTTTCTGAGGCATCCCATTGTTCACAGGATTCCTCTCAGAGGTGTACATGAACTGGTTATTTGTAACCATTTCAATGAGTTCCTGATCTTCTGCAGGGGTTTTCAGATGAAGAGATCCTCCTGCAGAATAGTCCAATGACATTTTTGACAACTCAGACAGACCATCATAGAATATACATATGATGCTCCATTCTGGAAGCATGTCAGTAGGACACCTTTTGATGAATTGCTTATATCTTTCCCAAGCTTCATAGAGGGACTCACATTCTTTCTGTCTGAAGGTTTGGATTTCCACTCTAAGCTTGCTCATCTTTTGAGGTGAAAAAAATTTGGCCAGGAAAGCACTGACCAGCTTTTCCCAAGAGTTCAGGCTTTCCTTAGGTTGTGAATCCAACCATGTTCTAGCTTTGTCTCTTACAGCAAAAGGGAAAAGCATAAGCCTGTAGACCTCGGGATCAACTCCATTGATCTTGACAGTGTCACAGATTTGCAAGAATTCAGATAGGAACTGATGAGAATCTTCCAATGGAAGTCCATGAAACTTGCAATTCTGTTGCATTAGAGAAACTAATTGAGGCTTAAGCTCAAAGTTGTTTGCTCCAATGGCAGGAATTGAGATGCTTCTTCCATAGAAGTTAGAAGAGGGTGCAATAAAGTCACCAATCATCTTCCTTGTATCTCCACCATTGTTATTGGGTTCGGCCATGTCTCCTTCTTTTTCAAAAATTTCTGTCAGGTCCTCTCCAGAGGGTTGTGCTTTAGCTTCTCTTAGTTTCCTCTTAAGGGTCCTTTCAGGTTCAGAATCAGCATCAATAAGAATGTCTTTATCCCTGTTCCTGCTCATATGAAGAAGAAGAGAACAGAAAAGAAGAGGAATCATCTATGTCACAGTATAGAGATTCCTTTATGTGAGTAGAAGAAGAGAAGAATAGAAGAAGGAGAAGAGAAAAATTCGAACACAGAGAAGAAGAGGGGGTTCAAATTTTGAGTAGAAGAGAAGTGTTAGTAGATAAATAAATAAATAGAAAGAGATGAGAGGGGGAAAAATTCGAAAATTAAATAAAATAAAAATATTTTTATTTTTATTTTAAATATTAGTTATAATTTGAAATTTAAAAGAGAAATAAAATTAAATTAAATTAAAATTTAAAACAATTAGTTAATTTGAAAGAAATTTTGAGAAAGTGGAGGGGGGAGTTTTTGAAAATGAGAGAGAAAAGTAGTTAGGTGGTTTTGCAAAAGATGAGAATTAGTAAAACAAACAAAAAGTCAAGTAGTTAATTGAAAAAGATTTGAAAATCAATTTTGAAAAGATAAGAAGTTAGAAATGATTTTGAAATTAAGTTTTGAAAAATATATGATTGAAATTTATTTTGAAAAAGAAATTTAAAAATATTTGATTTTGAAAATTGAAGTTGATTACTTGACTAACAAGAAACTAAAAGATATGATTCTAAAATTTAAAGATTGAACCTTTCACATTAATTGTTAGTAAAGATTTTGAAATTATGAAATGAAATTAAGAAAAAGATTTTGAAAATCATTTTTTTAAATTTTCGAAAATCATAAAAGAAAAATGAAAAAGATTTGATTTTTGAAAAAGTTTTGAAAAGATAGGATTTTTAAATTGAAAATTTGACTTGACTCATAAGAAACAACTAGATTTTTAAAACTTTTGACTAAATCAAACCAAATTTTTGAAAATTATGAATCAAAACACACAATGCATGCAAGAACACTTTGAATGTCAAGATGAACACCAAGAACACTTTGAATGTCAAGATGAACACTAAGAACTTTATTTTTGAAAATTTTTAAGAAAAGAGAAACATGCAAGACACCAAACTTAGAAATTTTCAATGTTTAGACACTAACAATTTGAAAATACATATGAAAAATAAGAAAAGACACAAAACATGAAAATGCAAAGATCAAACAAAGCAAATCATCAAGAACAACTTGAAGATTATGAAGAACATCATGCATGAGTTTTCAAAAATTTTAAGAAAAATTAAAAAGATACAATTGACACCAAACTTAAAAATTAACACTAGACTTAAGCAAGAAACATCAAATTTTTGGTTTTTTTATGATTTTATTAAAATTTTTTGGTATTTTTCAAAAATTAATTGGAAAAAGAAAATAAAGATTTCAAAATTTCTAATGAGAATTCCAGGAATCATGCAATGTTAGTCTAAAACTCCGGTCTAGGAATTAGACATGGCTTACTAGCCAGCCAAGCTTTCAGTGAAAGCTTCGGTCCAAAACACTAGACATGGCCAACGGCCAGCCAAGCTTTAGCATACAAATCAGACATACAACAGCTGATTAGATGGGAGTCCAAGGGCTCTTGCCATGATGAGTGAAAACCTCAGTCCAAAAATTAGACATGGCTTGACAGCCAGCCAGGCTTCAACAGATCATGATGAAACTCTAGAATTCATTCTTAAAAATTCTGAAGAACATAGAATAATTTATTTTATTTTTTTTGAAAATTTTTCGAAAATAAAAAGCTTAAAAATAAAATAAAATTACCTAATCTGAGCAACAAGATGAATCGTCAGTTGTCCAAACTCGAACAATCCCCAGCAATGGCGCCAAAAACTTGGTACATGAAATTGTGATCTCAACGGCGCCAAAAACTTGGTACGTACGATCATAATCTCAATTCTTTTTCACAACTCTGCACAACTAACCAGTAAGTGCACTGGGTCGTCCAAGTAATAAACCTTACGTGAGTAAGGGTCGATCCCACAGAGATTGTCGGCTTGAAGCAAGCTATGGTCATCTTGTAAATCTCAGTCAGGCAGATTCAAATGGTTATGAGATTTTAATAATTAAAATAGAAATAAAATATAAAATAGGATAGAAATACTTATGCAATTCATTGGTAGGAATTTCAGATAAGCATATGGAGATGCTTTGTTCCTTCTGAATCTCTGCTTTCCTACTGCCTTCATCCAATCATTCATACTCCTTTCCATGACAAGCTGTATGTTGGGGGATCACCCTTGTCAATGGCTACCGTCCGTCTTTTCAGTGAAAATGGTCCAAATACGCTGTCACCGCACGGCTAATCATCTGTCAGTTCCCACTCATGTTGGAATAGGATCCATTGATCCTTTTGCGTCTGTCACTACGCCCAACACTCGCGAGTTTGAAGCTCGTCACAGTCATCCCATCCCAGATCCTACTCAGAATACCACAGACAAGGTTTAGACTTTCTGGATCTTAGGAATGGCCGCCAATAATTCTAGCTTATACCACGAAGACTCCGATCTTTCGGAATGGAGGGTAAGAGATATACGCTCAATCTGAGGTAGAACGGAAGTAGTTGTCAGGCACGCGTTCATAGGTGAGAATGATGATGAGTGTCACGGATCATCACATTCAACAAGTTGAAGTGCGAGTGAATATCTTGGAATAAGAATAAGCTTGAATTGAATAGAAAAATAATAGTACTTTGCATTAATTCATGAGGAACAGCAGAGCTCCACACCTTAATCTATGGGGTGTAGAAACTCCACCGTTGAAAATTACATAAGTGAAAGTGGTCTAGGCATGGCCGAATGGCCAGCCCCTAATCATGATCTCTGAACATAAAAATATCCTAAAGATTGTGAAATAAATCACTAAAAGTAGTTTTTATACTAAACTAGTAGCTAGGGTTACATAAGATAAGTAATTGATGCAGAAATCCACTTCCGGGCCCACTTGGTATGTGCTTGGGCTGAGCCTGAGCTTTTATATGTAGAGACTCTTTTTGGAGCTAAACACCAGGTTGTAGCCTGTTTCTGGCATTTAACTCTGATTTGCAACCTGTTTCTGGCGTTTAACTTCAGAATAGGACAGGAAGTTGGCGTTTGAACACCAGTTTGCGTCATCAAAACTCGGGCAAAGTATGGACTAATATATATTTCTGGAAAGCCCTGGATGTCTAATTTCCAACGCAATTGAGAGTGCGCCAATTGGGTGTCTGTAGCTCCAGAAAATCTATTTCGAGTGCAGGGAGGTCAGAATCCAACAGCATCTGCAGTCCTTCTTCAGCCTCTGAATAAGATTTTTGCTCAAGTACCTCAATTTCAGCCAGAAATTACCTGAAATCACAAAAAAACACACAAACTCATAGTAAAGTCCAGAAATGTGATTTTTATTTAAAAACTAATAAAAATATACTAAAAACTAACTAAATCATACTAAAAACTACTTAAAAACAATGCCAAAAGCGTATAAATTATCCGCTCATCAGTAATAAATATGTGACGCATGTTTAGTAAGTAAATTAATATTAGAAAGGACTATATTAACAAGTCAATCAACAATAGAAAGTTACCCGTAAAAATAATTCCAATAACAATGAAGGAAAAAAAAGGTGATGTTGATCACAATCAACAACACATCTAAATGAACGTTTCAAGACAAAACTATCAAAGTGTTTTGAACATCATGCACCGTATAATCCCACAAACTAGGCTATTTTACTCGTATGATTGTAAAGGCACTTATTCAGACAACGCATCATAAATAATGCCAAATCAACTTTAAGACTAAACTCAGTACACATATTCTGTAAAGAATGATTGACAACCCACCATCAATTCATTCATACCAACTAGTCAACTACAAACATAATCAAGAGGTACTCAGCTAGCATTAACTTGCATACACATGAAACTTTGATTTGCTTTTTATTTATGAATTATGATTTTTTTTGAAAATTAAATTAAGAAGTTTATCTACAATTTAACAGTTTTTAGTCTTTTTTATTTTTTAATATTGATGTTTATGTAACTTACGATACACGTACATAAATTAAACTTCTCGATACAAGATATGTATCTTGATTGCATTGTTCTATTTTTCTGCATATTTTTAAATTTGGAACTCTCTTTAACTTCTTAAATTATTATGACAACATCTAGAATATATCAGAACTACAATAAAAAAAAATATGGCAGTAAGTGCTCAAAATGGAGATATATGTATTAATATACAAAGCATATCTATTTTATAGCGAGTAAATAGCTATTTCTGACCATCAAATATTTAAACGCCGATAAAACTAACCACAAAAAAAAATTAAACTAACATTGTACCCATGAAAAATGAGTATCGTTTGACAAAAATACCCAATCATTAAATTTAAAATTAATTCCATTAAAAATTTTATGAAATTCCCAAAATACCATTTTCTTTCATCTTCTCCATCCCAATCTTTTACCTTAATTACCAGAATGAATCAGCCCCACTTCACCTCCTTCGTTCTTCTTCACTCACCACTCTCAAATCATCGCCGGCAGTTTCCCCAGATCCTCGGCCCCTCCTCTCGCTTTCACTGAGAGTGCTTCATCCTCATCAATTCAAACTTAGCTACATGTTCTAGAAATATGTATATGTATACAAAATCAAAACAAGAGAAAATAATCAAAGTCATACCCAACTACTCCAGTCAAATTCACTTTCCTGAGAATTTCATACCCCTAAACCAAACCCCCCTCTTTATTAGTTAACATTTCTTTATTTTTTTAATCATTTTCCTCATTCCTATCGTCTATTCCAATTCTAATCTCAAGGGTTTCTTTTACTCACCCACCAATCTTTATATGTTGTTATTGTTCTTCTTCTGCTTTTGGTGGTAATTCGAATTAATATTACTAAATCTATATGCATTTGGTGGCCATGGAGAACAATAATTAGCAATATTTTTGGCAATTTAGTGACCAGCTTAGGCTTCAAGCATCTTAAAGGTTCAATTTGCATCAAAATGAAGGGTCTTGTGCCGCTACAGCCAGTCTGTGCTCTCGCACGCCACCACGTTGCAAATTGCATCCCGAGCTACAGCTCTGACATCAATATTTCCTCACCAGCGGTGGCACCGCCATCTCCATCGCCACCGATCCCTCCAGCGAGTCAAACAAGCTTGATCGCGAGTAATAATGTAACGACTCCGTGAATAGATCCACAAAAACTGGACCGTTATGGTTGGCTTCCTACTCCACCATCGTGAAGATCTTTGGCTTGATTTTCTTAACTGTGGCAAGGACTTTCTTGACGAAACCGGGGGCAAGCCAGCATACGATGCAACTTGAAAATAGAATTAACCACAACGGCTTCTTCGGCTTGGATTTAGAGCATTTTCAGGTCAAGATCCAAAAGGCTAGAGCAGAAGAAGCTGTGAAACTCGAATTGAACGCCTATGGTTTGTCAGAGCGAGAGAAGGGAGCGAAGATCTGGGAAAACTACCGGCGATGATTTGAGAATGGTGAGTGAAGAAGAACGAGGGAGGTGAAGTGGGGCTGGTTCAATCTGTTAGGGTAAAAGATTGGGATGGAAAAGAGAAAAGAAAATGGTATTTTGGGAATTTCATAACATTTTTAATGGAATTAATTTTAAATTTAATGATTGGATATTTTTGTCAAGCGATACTCATCTTTCATGGGTACAATGTTAATTTAATTTTTCGTGGTTAATTTTGTCAACGCTTAAATTTTTTATGGTCAGAAATGGCTGTTTACTCTTTTATAGCTAATTGATAAATACATATTCACATTAATTGACCATCGTAAACTAGTGAGAGCACAAAAATTTCAGAATTAGATCATTACAAATATGAAATATTATATTCTTGGTTATATAGTGATCATTAGTTTACTTTAATCTCTACAAGTAACAAGTTATTATATATAAAATTCTTAGTTATATAGTGGAAAGAATTATACTATTCAGTGATGTTGTTCAGCAACAAAATTCAACTCAATATTCAATAACGTTATCCAGCAACAAGAAACTAAAGCTCAGTGATATGTTGAGCAACAGTTTAACATACAACAACAAATTCATCTCAATCATAATTTATAACAACAAATTCAACTATGACCATTTTCAAATCCCTAGATTTAGCAAAACAAAATTAGCTAAATCATAATTGTAACACCCTACCACACAGGGCCTTATGCTTAAGTCATAAGACAGAGGCGGTGAGGTATTACGACCTCTAAAAAATAAAATTTAGTACATATAATATTATGAAAAATGTTTATAACTAGGAGTCTTTGAAGAAAAGGGATAAAACAAACCGTTAAATTCAAAAGCGCAACACTCCGATCGATAACATAACGAACACATATGGGATAACTAAAGCGAAACCGAAACAAGACAGTGCCAAGATACGAATATCAAAACTCAAGATTCAGTTGCGAAGATAACCGGTCCGAGCATAAAAGTATACATATACATATACATACAGAAAAGCGCAACACTCCGATCGATAACGTAACGAAACAGGCAAAGGATAAACTAACGTGAATCCATAACAAGAGAGTGCCAAAGATACGAATATCAAAACTCAAGACCCGGTTTGCGAAGATAACTGGTTCGAGCATAAAAGTATACATACATACATATATATATAAAGTAAGAAACCCAAGAGAAACCTAAAGGACAAATTACCAAAAACCTATTCTCCAAAACAACTTCTAAGAGGAGTCAAAACAGTATATATTTATTAGTGGAGATAATAACTATCTACATAAAACCAAAATAAAATCCTGAGAAACAAGGATCTTCGCTAATCCAGAAGTCTCCAGCATGCCTCAGCGAGAAGCCTCATGTCCTGCATCTGAAAACCACAAAATCCGCATGGGTGAGAACCGGAGGTTCTCAATATGGTAACAATGCCCACATATCTAACACGTAATGTCCTGGAAAAGCCGAAGGCCAGGAAATCCTAGAACTTCCAACAGATAATTCAAAGCTTATAAACAGACTAAACCATAAATGGCAACTGACTAAAGATCTTCAGTCTAACTAACATTCCCCTTTCCAATTCTTGCAGACCTTCCAACCGCCAGCAGTAATATAATATGGCAAACACAATTATATTAGATAAGGAGATATACAAATAGGGAACAGATATGACATTTAGACAATTAGCAGGTAATATGCAGTCAATTATGCAATCCCAAACAATTCACATAATATGCATATGATGAATTTTTGTCCTAATGGCTGATGAGTCTCATCTGTCGGCTATAAAGCCAATCCAACAAGTCCTGGTAGCTAACCATTGGACTGTCCCTCTGTCGTGCATCCCCAACTCGAGTTATACTCAGTCATAAATCATAATTCATATCCAACACCCTCACTGGTGTATATACACGGGGGTGAGCTCCTCCGGAACTTTCACAGTGTCCGGCCACACTTACGACATAGGGTCAGTAGAGTATCGAGTCTCCACCTGGAGCACGTGGTGGCTAGCCACTGCTTTCTCCCAGGAAACTCGTATCTCAGATAGTGGAAGTGTAACATTCACATTTTATTCAATACGCATATATGCAATCATACTCAGCCATAATTCAATAATGGCTCAGCCATAATTCGGCAATAACTCAGCCATCCGGCTTATAATTCAATCCATAACCAGCCAATTTATTAACAAATGCAGCCCTTCGGCTCATGGCATATAAAGCACTTCCACAATCACCCTCCGTATCTCATACAATGATTTTTTATCATCATTAATCATTAATTCTCCCCTTTCTTCATCCACAAGTTACCACATTTGCTAGCCCTTCTCATTGCTAGGCATATCATCAAGTTTTAAGACATAATGGGTGAGATCGGAGGCATAGAAGTCTGAAATTTGGCTTTGAAAACTCAAAAATTAACTTTGGAATGAAAACAGGGTCATGCGTGTACGTCATCCACACGCATGCGTGGATGGGAGAAAAGCCAAGTGACGCCTACGCGTTAGCCACACGTACGCGTGGGTGCGTTTTGTGCCCTACGCACAAAACCAGCACAACTCCCGTCGGAAATTTTGGCTGGGCAATTGATTTAGCCCATTGACTCGTACGCGTGGGCCAGGCACACGCGTGGGTAGTGAATATTTGAAAATGACGCGTGCGCGTCGGCCACGCATACGCGTGGGAGTGCGTTTTGCCAAAAATTGTACTAAGTTAAAAAGCTGCAGAATTCACAGTTTCAAATCCCAATCTTCCGACGGGCATAACTTCTCTGTTTCAACTTATTTTTCACCCTTCTTCGAACGGCATAAACAACCCGGATCCAATTTCATTTCTAAATAAGTTTGGCACAAAATGGGGATCCGGAGTCCAAGTTATGCTCCGTCAAAGTATGCCCAAAAACCACATTTTCATACAAAACCACAAAGTGCCATTTTCTAAACAAACCAATTCCAACCCTTTTTAAAATCAATCAAAACATACCAAAAATCAACCTCAAGCCTCCTCAACTCATACATTAGCAATTTTATCAAATCATAACCCATCAATCCATCATTTTAACCAATTTCAATCAAGTAACTCAACTTCAAACACAATACCATATAATACATAATTTCTCATCCCAATTCCCAACAATACCATTTCCAATCAACCATCCATACACACAATCAATATCACCCTCACCATCAATATGGCTTCATCCACAATTCAACCTCAGTCAATCATTAAGCATATATCAAAACATGCATATCTCTCATGCATCATACCATCAAAACACCAATATTCATAATCACATATATGACCACACAATATATCTCAACCATTCAATAATATCAATCATTCAATTTCTATCTTAGGGCCTCTAGCCTAAGTTTTCACACCACATTACATTTTAGATACAGGAAACCGAGACCATACCTTAGTCGCTTTTTCGCTTAACCCGGAACACCTCCAAATCACTTTTTCACAAGCTCACCAAGCTTCAACACCTCCAAGAACATATTTTTAACACACCAAAGCCCTTTTCCAAGCTTTCCAAAATCCCAATCAAGCTTCAATATTCACATACACACTACCTAAGCCACAATTATTATATTCAAACACAACAACTCAACACCCAACATCATAAACCAACAAATTCTACTAGGGTTGAGAATCTTACCACACCCAAGGATCAAAGAGATAAGATTACTCTTCTTCTCCTTCAAGCTAGTTGGGTCCTATAACATCAAAGAGCCCAAAATCTCAATACTTTTTTTCATTAAATTCGAAATACATACATAAATTTCATAGGGGAAAACGTGGCTTACCTCAAGAACAAAGTAGTGGATTTTGTAAAGCTCAACGCGGTGAATGCGTGGCCACAAATGGTGCTGCAATCGGAGCTCCGGATCAAAAGTTATGGTGATTTGAAGATCAAACAAGGGTAGAACCTTAGAAGAGTGTTCTTCCTTTCCCTTTCACCATTTTCAGTGTGTTTTAGGGTCTAGTGAGGAGAGAGAGTGCTGTTTTTAAGATTTTAGGTTTAGTTTAGTTGGGTTAAGGGCCCAATATGGGTCCAGTTGGCCCGGTTTGGTCCGTTCGGTCCAATTTTGGGCCGATTTCTTTAAAATTGGTATCAAAATTCTCGTTTTAATCTCCTCTATCATATTAAGCCATAAAAATCACATTTTTGGCTTTCTAGAATAAATTCTTATTTATGGGCTAATTAGTCATTAATTAACCAGGTTTTACAATAATTTCAGCAACAAACTCAACTTTCAACAACAAATTCAAGATGTACTAATGATTTATAGCAATGAAATTGAAAGAGAAATAATAGAGTCGAAACTGAAACTCACCTCAACTCAATGATACCACATGCATTAATCAAGGACTGTCTTGCAAGTCCATTGATATTCCTGGTGTCGCGGTAGTGAGGTTTTAGAAGTTTGTGAATAGGATGGAGCACACTAAGATGCCTGTATGTTGCAATGATAAATGGCTCCATTGTAGCATGAGTATTCAACCTTTAATTGGTTACATGAAAAGAAAAGAAATTAGGAATAACTACTCAAATAAGAATATTAATTAGTGAAAGTTGAAAAAAGAAAAAGAGAGTTATACCAGTGGCTCATGAGTTGATGATAACATGAGTCATTGACGACAAGATAAACCTTGGCAAGAAGCCAAATAGTACCTTCAGCACCTTTTTTAGGAGGCAAGACAACTCTGCTGATAACACCAAATATGTCCCCACCAGGATGTGGCACACTTAATTCAATGGCCAATGGTGTCAATATTCCATCCTTTTTCAGCAACAATTCAACATACTACAATAAATTCATCTTAATAATAATTTGCAACAACAAATTTAACTATGATAATTTTCAAATCCCTATTATTCAGTAAAACAAAATTAACTAAATCATAATTTTAGCAACAAATTCAACTTTTAACAACAAATTCAAGATGTACTAATGATTTACAAAAATGAGATTGAAAGAGAAATAACAAGGCCAAAGCTGAAACTCACCTGTCCAATAACTACAAGAGTTTCGGAGCGATAACAACTTACTATAACAAAGAAGACTGACATAATGGAGCAGCATCTCCGACAGCCACGGCTCCATCCAGTGACTACCCAAACAGCGGTGATGGCGAGGGAGCAACGGCGACGAGATGCACGAACGGCGGTAAATCCTCCCCTAGGCCACTGGCCTGCGTTCTCTTCTCCCTCTTTTCTTCAATGGCGACGCGATGACGACACTGGACGACAACGATGGTGATCTTGACGGCAACAGCGACGTGCGACGATCCTTCTAGCGGCGGCATGGATTGTTGCGGCCCCCTCTCTCGCGCGTTTGGCTTGACGACGTCCCTCTCTCTCTCTCAATGTCCACTCCATCTCTTTCTCAGTTCTGACAACGACACCCATCCCCGCCGGCGCTGTCACCTCCCTCTCTTCATCTCCCTACTCCCTCTCTTTCTATTTTTTTCGCTTCTTTCTTTCTTTCTTTCTTTCTTTCTTTCTTTCTTTCTTTCTTTCTTTCTAACCGTGGATAAGGGGTGAGGGGGTAAAGGTGAGTGACGGATAGAGTTCTGAGGGTTAGTTTGTGTTTTGAATTTTAGGGTTAGGGTTTAATAATTTTAATTAAATTAGGGTATAGAGTATTAATTTAAGATTTAATTTAATTCTATAAAAATTATTTTAAAAATATAATATTTATTTGTCAACTTACTAATTAATTTTAAATTTTAAATATATGGAATACCCAAAATCATATAAAAAATAAAAATCTTAATTAATTTAAACTCAAATGATCAAAATCTGATTTAGTTACAAAAATATTCTTGAATAGTAATTAGGGTTAGGATGAGAGTTAGGACTAGGGTAGTGTAGAAATTTTAATAAAATTAGAAGGAAGAATAGTAATTGAAAATCAACTATAATTTACTTAAATTATTTTCAAAATATAATATTTATTTGTCAACTTACTAATTAATTTTAAATTTTAAATATATGGAATACCCAAAATCATATAAAAAATAAAAATCTTAATTAATTTAAACTCAAATGATCAAAATCTGATTTAGTTACAAAAATATTCTTGAATAGTAATTAGGGTTAGGATGAGAGTTAGGACTAGGGTAGTGTAGAAATTTTAATAAAATTAGAAGGAAGAATAGTAATTGAAAATCAACTATAATTTACTTAAATTATTTTCAAAATATAATATTTATTTGTCAACTTACTAATTAATTTTAAATTTTAAATATATGGAATACCCAAAATCATATAAAAAATAAAAATCTTAATTAATTTAAACTCAAATGATCAAAATCTGATTTAGTTACAAAAATATTCTTGAATAGTAATTAGGGTTAGGATGAGAGTTAGGACTAGGGTAGTGTAGAAATTTTAATAAAATTAGAAGGAAGAATAGTAATTGAAAATCAACTATAATTTACTTAAATTATTTTCAAAATATAATATTTATTTGTCAACTTACTAATTAATTTTAAATTTTAAATATATGGAATACCCAAAATCATATAAAAAATAAAAATCTTAATTAATTTAAACTCAAATGATCAAAATCTGATTTAGTTACAAAAATATTCTTGAATAGTAATTAGGGTTAGGATGAGAGTTAGGACTAGGGTAGTGTAGAAATTTTAATAAAATTAGAAGGAAGAATAGTAATTGAAAATCAACTATAATTTACTTAAATTATTTTCAAAATATAATATTTATTTGTCAACTTACTAATTAATTTTAAATTTTAAATATATGGAATACCCAAAATCATATAAAAAATAAAAATCTTAATTAATTTAAACTCAAATGATCAAAATCTGATTTAGTTACAAAAATATTCTTGAATAGTAATTAGGGTTAGGATGAGAGTTAGGACTAGGGTAGTGTAGAAATTTTAATAAAATTAGAAGGAAGAATAGTAATTGAAAATCAACTATAATTTACTTAAATTATTTTCAAAATATAATATTTATTTGTCAACTTACTAATTAATTTTAAATTTTAATATTTAAATTAAATTATATAAATTTTTTATTAGTTTTCAATTATTAAAATTTTTAAATTTTAAATATATGAAATATTGAAAATCATAAAATATATATAAAAATCTTAATTAATTTAAACTCAAATGATCAAAATCTGATTTAGTTAAAAAAAATTCACTCTCAAAAACTGTGACCACAAACCCCTTTTACATCACTCTTTTGTAAAACCGTGACCATAAACCACTTTAAGTCAGCTACTAAAACCGTGACTATATACCCCCTTTAGGTCACTTCCCAAAACCGTGACCATAAACTCTTTTATGTCGCCCTTTTTGAAAAACTGTGACCATAGACCCTTTTAGGTCACACTCCGAAACCGTGACCATATACCCCTTTAAGTCAACCACCAAAACCGTGACCATAGACTCTTTTAGGTCACCCTCCAAAACCGTGACCATAGATCACTTTAGGTCATGTTCCAAAACCGTGACCATAGACCCTTTTAGGTCATCCTCCAAAACTGTGATCATAGACCCCTTTAGATCACCCCTTAAACCGTGACCATAGACCTTTTTAGGTCACCTTTTCAAAAAACCGTGATCATAGATCCTTTAGGTCACCCACCAAAACCATAACCATAGATACCTTTAGGTTATCCCACAAAACCATGACTATAGACCCTTTTAGGTCACTTTTTTTTCGAAAAACGGTGACCATAGACCTCTTTAAGTCACTCCCCAAAATTATGACCATAGAATCTTTTAAGTCACCTTTTTTTAAAAAACGTGACCATAGACTTTTTTTATCTCTATAAAAAACCATGATCATAGATCCCTTTAGGTTACTTTCCAAAATCGTAACTATAAACCCTTTTAGGCCACTTTTTTTAAAAAACCGTGACCATAGAGTATCTGTGTAGTAATCGATTGGATAATCAGATTATTCGAACTCGTAAACACCCGTAGTTTACTCTATTATTTAATATAATAGGTGTAGGTGTTGAACATTATAACTTATATACAGGACAACATCATCAATTATTTATATCTATTTATATCTAACTAATTCACATAATCATAATAAAAAGAATACATATGGTTCCTTAAAGAAACAGAGAAGGGGGAGAGGAGAAGGGGGGGGGGTTTAGAGAAACAAAGAATATTGAAGTAATAATTCAAATCAAAGTATCAAAGCATTATCCTTAATTACACCACCACCTTTTGAACATTCTTATAGGAATATTGTCTAGCAAAGAAGACAAAGAGAAACAAATTCAATGTGCTCATAACCGCCAACATCCAGTAGAATTTGTCCAAGCGACTATTGTTCAAGTCCTTACCAAACCAACTCTTTCCAATCTTGCTTGTCACATGGTCAACAATTGTAATGATCAAACTACTAAGAAAACTTCCAGCTCCAATCACACTAAGATAAAGTGCTATCCCTAAGCTTCTCATTGAATCCGGAACTTGGTCATAGAAATATTCTTGCAACCCTACAAGTGTAAAACCGTCACCAAAACCAATAATTAGAAATTGTGGAACCAACCAAGACACATTCATTTTAAGGTGAACCATTTTAAGTCTCTTTCTTTCAACCAATGCTGCTACCACCATTGAAATGATTGAAAAGAGCATTCCGGTACCGATCCTCTGAAGGATGTTCATTCCTCTTTCGTTTGCCGTCAGCTTTTTTAGCGACGGTACAAGGATCCGGTCATAAACTGCGACGGAAAGTATCATTCCGGTGGCGGTAAGGGCGAAAATTGAAGCTGGAGGGATCTCAAAGTTATTGCTTATTTTTCTATCCATGATTGCACCTTGTTTGATAAAGAAAGTGGTTGTTTGTGCCATGCATATTCCAAATGGTAAAGTGAATACCCAAATAGGTATCATGTTGATAATAAGCTTCACCTCTTCAACCTTGGTTACAGTAGCAAGCTTCCAAGGACTCTGTTTCTTTGCTATGTTTCCATCATCATCACTTTCAAGCATAGCTGCCTTGTCAAGAAATCTGAAATACATGCATACTAATATTTTAATTATTATAAATTATAGATGAGGAATAATTTAACATGCTCAAAATACTTCTAAACATCTTAGATAATAAATGCAGTAAAAGATTAGATACGTTCAATGTTTCTACCGAATCAACATGTTCTTTTTCTTTTATGAAAGAGAAAAATGAAAGTGATGTTATTAGTTAAAAAATTGTTGATCATCTGGACTACATTATCTATAACAAGTGGTATTAAAAGAGAAATAATTAATATATGAAATATACTATATGGGAAATAAAATTTTAACACCAACAAAAGATAATAAATAATTCTAGTTAATAGTTAAAATGGTCCATTAAAAATTACCTGTTCATCAATTCGGTCGTCAAAAAATTAAATGTTTTGAATTAGTTCTTGAAAGATGCAATATTAAATCATATTAGTCCTTTTGCTAATTAGACGATGACGTGTCTCAAAATATTTATATCACGTATCATCGTCTAACTTATAAAAGGACGACCAATTTAATTCACAGTAGCATCTTTCCGACACTAATTCAAAACTGGTGTACACTTGATCTTTTAGAAAAAAATTTGACTATTAACCCTAATTAATTCTTAGTTATATTATACTAGTACCATACATACTTGAGTTTCTCTGTGTGGCATAGAAATCTTCCATTGCAACTCTGAAAATTAGAAGCTTCATATAGTTCACTAGGATTGGAAGGATATGGAAGCTTTCTTTTGGAAATGGCTGCAACTAGAACTTGAAACATTGGTGTCAAGGGGCTCCCACTTGGTACCCTATAACGATAAGATTTTCTTCCCAACAAGAATATGATCAATGAAAAGGCCATAACCCCTATGAGGATGATATCAGCAACTCCCCAATTAACATGATCTTGTACATAAACAATTAGGGTTACTCCTAGAATGAGTCCACTACAAACACCACAACTCCACCAATTAAAGAATGACATTTTCTTCCTCCTTTCAGAAACATGATCATCATCAAATTGATCAGCTCCAAAGCTTTGTAAAGAAGGTTTATGCCCTCCAGTTCCAAAGGATATTAAGTACATGGCTATGAAGAACACTACTTCATGTACCCTCCTAGCTTTGGTGCATGTGTTATTAATGTTATGATGATCACATGGCCTTAATGCTGGCAAGAACCATGATAGAGAAAGAAGAACCAAACCCTGTATTTTCATAAGAAACTAATGATAGCTGTTTTTAGATTTGTGTAAATTTTGTATATTTTTTTATCATAAAAATTTTGATATAATAATGCTACAAAATTATTTGTCCCAAAATCTTAAACTAATAAAAAGATGTATATGAATAAATATATCTCTAACAACACTAATTAAGCTAACATGCATGTGTATAATCAAACAATATAAGAGAGACAAATGCAATACTTAAAAACAGAGGAGTAACATTTGTAATATTCAAAGACTTCAGGGGAAGACTCTTTAATTTTCTCAATTTAAATGATTAATAATATCTTGGATTAATGTGATAATTAACGAAACAAAACTCGCTTATACTTCAATAGAGGAATCTTAGAACTTTTTGAGTATACCTAATTAATGTTCTAGTTCTTTTCAATTACCATGAGATAAACAATGGATGATATAATGATAGTAATGTAGCGACTGAAATATGCATCAGCAATGAATCCTCCCAACAACGGCATCAATGTGGTGACACCAATCCAATAGTTCACATTTTTAGCTGCCATTTTTAGATCTTGATGAATAATCTTTGTAAGATAAAGGACCAAGCTGGTTGCTACTCCAAAGTAGCTTAACCTCTCACTAAATTCAAACACTGCAAACGAACAAGGATAAAATTAAGTGTTACATGGGTACCAATAACGGTATAAATATATAGGAAACATTTCAAGTATACTGGAGAGTACTGGTGCACCATTTATTCTAACCGTTGATCTGAATTATAAAAAATATATAATATATATTAATTAAAATCAATGGTTAAAATAACTGGTGCACCGATACTCTCGGTGCACTTGAAATGTTTCCAAATATATAATATCTATATATACACCGGATATACAAGCATGTAGATTAACTACAAAAAATGAACAAAAAGGTACGGTTTACTATTATAATGAAAAAGTAACTAAATAAAAAGCATAATTTCAATAATGTTTAAGCAAACGCAATAATAATAATAATAATAATAATAATAATAATAATAATAATAATAATAATAATAATAATAATAATAATAATAATAA
>NC_029786.2:88112132-88119949 GCF_000816755.2 Arachis ipaensis
TGAGATTAGTTAGTTTCTGTATCAATGATCTTTTTTTAAAACATATTTATATGACATGTTAATTACTAATATATTTTTTATTTAATTTTTATAAATAAAAATAATTTAAAAATTACTAATATTTCTTAGTTTTATACAATAAATTTAGCTAATTTAGCTAATGTATTTAAAAAAGGTATACTAAACGGCCCAACAAAAAAGAATTTATTAATCCTAATTGGTTCTTAATGGATAAATTAATAGTTTAAGATGGCATATTGGCTTATTCTGTTAATACAAAGAGAAAATATTGACAGAGAAGCTAATCAGTCTCATAAAAGTAAAAATTAGAAATCGAAAACGATTTTTTTTTTGTTAAAAACCTTGTTGTCTTTTGAAATAATTGTCAAGAGTCATTTAAGATTTTTCTCTTTTTATATAAATCAGGAGTTTATTATAAGTTTTTAAAAAAAATTATATAAAACCATATAAATACCACAATTCATGCACTGATAGTGTGCAGTGGCCAAATTCTTCTTTTGAGCATAAATTATGGTATCAACCTGAGTTTTATGTCAAGAAAGAGTAAAATATCAGAGATTCTCATGATTTATGTGTACGAAACTAAAAACAAAAGAAAAACCCATGATTTACGTTAAAAAAAAAAATTATGTTGGAGAGTGAAATTAGCAATAATACATTTATCTAATATTCACTAATTATACAAGTATGGGGTGGAAAAAGGCTAGGCGGCTTGCTAAGGGCCTGCAGCCTGGCCTGTGTTTGGTCTGGCCTGTTATAAAATAGGCACATGCTCAGATTGTTATAAAAGCCTTATTATGTTAATAGGTCAGGCTCAGGCTCACTAATTAGCCTGGCCTGGCCTGTCAGGCCTGTCTGGACCTTTTAATACATAATTATATATATAAATAATTTTTTATTATTAATAAAATTATAAGATATTTTAAATTTATTATATTTAATTATAAATAATTTTATATATTTTAAATATTTTAAAATTTAAAATTTTTTATAAATATTAAATATGACATATTATATATAAATATATTTATTAAAAAATAAATTTTTTTAAATAATATTTTTATTTTTATAAAAAAAAATTATCAGACTTTTTAATAAGTTTTAGGTCAAATCAGATTGAATAACAAGCCAAATTCAAATCAATTGATTACATAACAAGCCTCACTTGTTAAGATCAAAATCTGGCTTGACCTAACTTATTTCCACTCGTATGTGTGTGGCGAGACAAAATTAGAAATAAAAATGTGCAAGAAAAAAACACATAAATGTTTTACATAAAACACGCAATAATTTAAGGATACACGTACTATTCTTGAAGAGAAACTTAGTAAGAAAAAAAATACAAAAATTCAATCACAATAAACATATCTTTTTAATGAGAAATAAACGAAAAAACACAGAATTTTTTGAAGAAAAAAAAAGGAAGAAAAGACAATTTTAGTGTAATGTAATTAAAATTTATGTATTTTTCAAAAAAATATATATTATTTTTTGTTATTTAACTAAAAATTGCACAATTAAAAACAATTTATGTGTTATATGATTAAAAATTGTGTGTTGTTTAGTTGTTGGTGTTCAAATCCAAACTGATCCAAATTAAACCGCTCATCCAATCCAATCCAAACCGAAAATCGATTAAAACCGCACTAATTCGGATTTGATTGGATTCTATTTTTCGCAAACCGCTTGATCGGATTCGGATCGGATTTCGGATCTAATTGGCTTTTTAAGATATTGTTGAGACTTGTTATGTCATTGTTGATTATTTAAAATTTGATGTTGAGACTTGTTATATATATTTAATTTTTTTAATTTATAAAACCGCAAATCCAATCAAATCCAAACCGCTTGAAATTGGATCGGATCGGATCGAATTTTTTTAAAAATAGCATCCAATCTAAACCGCACCGCAAGTAAAATTAGTGTTCAAATCGGGTGAATTTTTTATTCAAAACCGATCAAAACCGCACCGCGAACACCCCTGCTCATGGAAGTATTGGCTTAAGATGTTCATAAACCTACGGAGGACGGAGCCATGCATAAATTAGAATCAGCTTAGTTCGGAAGCTCCTCCATCTTTCTATTTCAAAATTGAATACATAAATGTTTGGAAAAGAAAACAACTTAACCCATTAATCCATGGAATTTCAAAATTTCCACAAAAAGAAGGAAAAAAAAAAGGCAGAGATAACTACAATCAAAATAAACAGATAAAGCAGTTTAGTTAACGATAAGGAAGTTTTAGTTTAACCAAAAAGAAGTGTTGTCGTTATTACTTACCAATAATGAAGAGAGAAGTTTTCCAAGAACCAGTTGAATCTCGGAGTGGAACTCGTCCCTTATAATCAACTGAAGAATCATGAACCCATTTCATCTCATTATTTTCAATCTCTGCAGTTTTTGCATCAATTCTGTTCTTCTCCATGCGGCTAAGGTTGTGCTGTAGTAGAAATTCACTAGCTTCAATTACCTTGCTTAATTATTAATTAGTGGAGCTACACAAATAATTAACTATACTCTATACATGAGAAGTGAGAACCTCCTTATATAGAGCTGAGAGAGGATAATCATATGTTAGAGGAAGATATTATTCACTAAGGAAAATTTTCTGTCTCAATCACATAATTAAAGGCAATCGTTTTTGAACTTTTCTTTCTTTCTAAAAGATATACTAAAAAAGAAATAGAGAGAAAAGCAGAGGTTGGACCTTATGGCAATTAATTAAAGTTATTATACAATATTAACACGATAATATTAGAGAAATAAAAAATAATTAATCCAAAAATAATTTAAATTTATTTCATTGAATATTTATTTATTACAGAGTATATTAAATAAAGTTAAAAATAATAAATTTTAACATTTTTAGCTAATTTTTTTATTATTAAATATTGATGATGTTGATATATCAAAGGAAGATATTTGTACTAATGAAAATCGTTTTGTCTGAAACACACAAGGGCAATCATTTTTTTCCTTTAGAAAGGAAAAAAAAGTGAAAGAAAGAAAAGCTAATGAAAGTTATTATACCAATTTGTTGACAATTTGCCAAGTTTTGTTTAAAAATACAAGAAATTAAGCTGATATTTCTCAATTCTAAAAGTTAATTCCAAGGTAAAAGTTGTTTTATATTTATAAAAAAATTTGAATCTTTATTTTTAGATAATGTGAAACTTTAATACACCCTCTCATGTTTAGCACTGGGCCAGAACTTCAAGCGCTAAATTTGATGACCCCGACTTGTGTAACGATTCTACAATCAAGCCAAATTTTATACTATATAATATATAAATTAGTGATCATAACTAAAATTCAAAAGTTAGCATAACACATAAAATTATAAATGGTATCAAGCCTTAACCATGAAATCCAATACAAGTGGTAGTTGTTTAAACTGTTTAAACATCATATTTCATTTTTCATTTTTTTGAATGGTGCGAATAAAACAATTTTTTTGGTAACCATCTTATTAAGTCTCGCATTATCTACAATTGAAAATTTGATAGTCCTTATAAATATAGGTAATCTTTACTTCTTGAGCTAATTTTAGCTTAAATTAAGTCCACTTATTTTAATGTTGCGCATTTCCACTTAATAAGCACGTCTTCATCACACCCTTCCATAGATCATGTTATCTAACATCCAATTATGACTATATCCTATGTTTATGTGTGGCAATAATTGACGATCCTCTTTGAATGTTTAGTTATATATATTAATCAAACTTTCACTAATGAATCAAGCATATGTAACTTTTTTGCGTTACTCATTATGTGAATTAGATTAACTGGGAGAAAGCAGCATATATGTGTCGACATTTGATTGATATTCCACAACCTAATCCAAATATGCTAAAACAAAAAAATTAAAAATTATGACCAGAGTTTTAAGGTGCGATCTTTCAAAAGTGCATCAAATCTAGCAACAATGTATTCGGTAATGACACAGATACCTTGATGATGATTAAATAAAATAAGAAAGCACTAAAACAGTTGCATATAGTTGGGGAGAAAGGAGAGCAGGTAAGGACGAATTAAAAGTGATCATCGACAAAGGGAGGTGGTCAGGTGGACCATTAGAGGGAAAAGTTGGTATACTAATGCAGTCACACCTGCATGTTTAACAAAAATTTGGTGTGATAGACATTGGTCGTGAGTAAATAATCAAATTAGTATCTAAAAGATTAGAAGAATTATATACCTCTAATTGATGGATGGTTCATATTGAAGAGACTCACCTATAAATTGAGTTTTTCTTTAATTCATTTTAATAAAGTCATCCAGATAGAATAACATAATATTTCTTTGAGTAGTTTTCTTCTATATATATAGAGAGAAATGTGTTCTCCTTTTGTCAAGAGAGAGTGTTATTGTAGTCTCCTTGTGATAGAGAGAAGTTGTAATTCTCAAAGAAAGTTATTCAATTGTTTCCATATTTTATACAAATTTCTAATTTTTCATCTTTATATTTTTCTGTGTCATTTGTCTGGTACCTAACAGTGGTATCAGAGCCAAAAGTTGCTGATTAATATAATTTTTTTTCCGCTGTGAGTTACCATCTAAAAAAAATGACAGCAAAGTATGAAATTCTAAAATTCAGTGGGAGTAATTTTTTCATATGGAAATTGAAAATAAAAGCCATTATGAGAAAAGACAATTGCGTGACAGTAATTGAAAGTAGACCCACTAGAATTACAGATGAAAAATGGAAGGAGATGGACAACAATGCTGTTGCAAACATACACTTGGCACTAGCTGATTCAGTTTTATCAAGTGTAGCAGAGAAAAAGACAGCAAAGGAAATTTGGGATGCTCTCACCAAATTATATGAAGTCAAGTCACTTCACAACAAGATATTCTTGAAGAGAAGACTTTATACTCTTCGAATGAGTGAATCCACATCGACAACGGATCACATCAACAATCTAAATACACTATTTTCCCAACTCTTATCGTTGGAATATACCATAGCGGAAAACGAACGTGCAGAGCTCTTACTTCAAAGTCTACCAGATTCATATTATCAGCTTATCATTAACTTAACTAATAATGTTTTGACTAATTATCTTTCTTTTGATGACATGGCTGCTGCGGTTCTTGAAGAAGAATCTAAGCGCAAGAATAAGGAAGATATATTAGAAAGCTCAAAACAAGCAGAGGCTTTGTTGATGACAAGAGGGAGATCAATGGAGCATGGTTTCAGTGGGAGTCAAAGTAGACCAAAGTCACAAAGTAAGAAGCAGGTCAAATGCTACAATTGTGGAAAGAGAGGGCACTTCAAGAAAGATTGTTGGAATAAGAAGAGTATAGAGAAGATTCCAGAAGGATCAAGTTATCAAGGATGTGTTGCAAGCACCTCTGATGATGGAAAAATCCTGTATGGCGAAGCAACAATTGGTTCTAAAGGTAGAAAATAACTCACTGATGTTTGGATTGTTGATTCAGGAGCAACATGGCACATGACTCCTCATCGTGATTGGTTTTGTACATATGAACCTGTCTCGGAAGGATCGGTGTTTATGGAAACGATCATGCCTTAGAAATTGTTGGAATGGGTACTGTCAAAATAAAAATGTTTGATGGTTCTATTCGTTCACTTCAAGGGGTAAGACACGTAAAAGGCTTGAAGAAGAATTTGTTGTCGATTGGGCAATTGGATGAACTTGGCTGCAAGACCCATATTGAAGGTGGGATCTTAAAAGTTGTTAAAGGAACTCTTGTGGTAATAAAAGCAGAAAAGATTGCAACAAATCTATACATGCTTGTGGGAGATACTTTGCAAGAGGCAGAGGCATCAGTTGCTTCAACAAGCCAAGAAGAAATGACGATGATATGGCATTGCAAACTAGGCCACATGTCAGAACGAGGCTTGAAGATTCTTGTAGAACGTAATCTCATTCCCGGGCTCAAATCGGTAAACTTACCGTTTTGTAAGCACTGCGTTACAAGCAAACAACATAGATTGACGTTTGGTAGATCAACTGCTCGGAGCAAGCACATATTGGAGTTGATTCATTCTGATGTGTGAGAATCGCCGGAGATGTCCCTAGGAGGAGCAAAATATCTTGTATCATTTATTGATGATTACTCTAGGAGGCTATGGATGTACCCGATCAAGAAGAAGTCAGACGTGTTTGCGATGTTCAAAGAGTTCAAAGCAAAGTTAGAAATTGAATCTGGAAAGAAGATCAAGTGTTTAAGGACAGATAATGGAGGAGAATATGTCGATGGTGATTTTCTAACATTTTGCAAGCAAGCAGTTATTCAACGGCAATTCACAGTTGCATACACGCCTCAGCAAAATGGTGTAACAGAGCGAATGAATAGGACTCTCCTAGAAAGAGCACGAGCTATGTTACAAACTGAAGGTTTAGCTAAGTCTTTTTGGGCAGAAGCTGTTAAAACCGCCTATTATGTGATAAATCGGTCACCATCAACTGCAATTGGGTTGAAGACACCAATGGAGATGTGGCAAGGTAAGCCACCTAATTATTCTTCTTTACATATATTTGGTTGTCCTGTATACGTAATGTACAATTCCCAGGAAAGAACAAAGCTGGACCCAAAGTCTAAAAAATGTATATTCTTGGGTTATGCTGATGGAGTTAAGGGGTATCGCCTGTGGGATCCCACTGCCCGCAAGGTAGTTGTCAGTAGAGATGTGATATTTGCAGAAGATGAATTGCAAAAGGAACAAGAAAACGACAGCACTGTTAAAGAGATAACCACTGTTCAAATAGATGAAAAATGCAGAGAAGGTGATCTTTCTGAAGCAGAACCACAGCACGAAGAACAAGAAGCAGAGGCCAATGACATAGAAGTTCATCGATCCACTAGACAAAGAAGAATACCATCATGGCACTCAAATTATGTTTTGACAAACCATGATGCATATTGTCTTTTGACAGAAGATGGAGAACTAACAACTTTTATGGAGGCTATGCGCAATCCAGACGCTTCTATGTGGATGACAGCAATGCAAGAAGAAATTGAGGCATTACATAGAAACCATACCTGAAAACTTGTTGAACTTCCAGCAGGTCAGAAAGCCATTGGTAACAAATGGGTTTACAAGATCAAACGAGATAGTAATGATCAGGTGGAACGATATCGTGCAAGATTAGTTATCAAGGGATATGCTCAGAAAGAAGGTGTTGACTTCAATAAAATATTTTTTCCAGTGGTGAGACTAACTACTATTAGAGTAGTTTTGGCTACGTGTGCTGTATTTGATTTACATCGAGAGCAATTAGATATAAAGACTGCTTTTCTTCATGGAGAACTTGAAGAAGAGATATATATGCTCCAACCAGAAGATTATGAAGAACAAGGAAAAGAAAACTTGGTTTACAAGTTAACTAAATCTCTGTACGGTCTAAAGCAGGCGCCAAGATGTTGGTACAAGAAATTTGATTCTTTCATTATTAGCCTTGGATGCAACAGACTTAGCTCAGATCATTGTACTTATTACAAGAGGTCTGGTGATAATGATTTCATCATTCTGCTGTTGTATGTGGATGACATGTTGGTGGTAGGTCCCAACAAAGATCAAATCCAAGAATTGAAGGTACAGTTGGCTAGGGAGTTTGATATGAAAGACTTGGGACCAGCAAACAAGATTTTAGGGATGCAAATTCACCGAGACAAAAAAGATAGGAAGATTTGGCTATCGCAAAAGAATTATTTGAAGAAAATCTTGCAACGCTTCAATATGCAAGAATGTAAGCCAATTTCAACCCCACTTCCTATGAATTTCAAATTATCCTCAAGTATGTGCCCTAGTAGTGAAGCAGAGAG
>NC_029786.2:88120266-88122647 GCF_000816755.2 Arachis ipaensis
ATTGGTAACAAATGGGTTTACAAGATCAAACGAGATAGTAATGATCAGGTGGAACGATATCGTGCAAGATTGGTTGTCAAGGGATATGCTCAGAAAGAATGTGTTGACTTCAATGAAATATTTTCTCCAGTGGTGAGACTAACTATTATTAGAGTATTTTTGGCTATGTGTGCTGTATTTGATTTACATCTAAAGCAATTAGATGTAAAGACTACTTTTCTTCATGGAGAACTTGAAGAAGAGATATATATGCTCCAACCAGAAGGTTTTGAAGAACAAGGAAAAGAAAACTTGGTTTGCAGGTTAACTAAATCTCTGTACGGTCTAAAGCAGGCGCCAAGGTGTTGGTACGAGAGATTTGATTCTTTCATTATTAGCCTTGGATACAACAGACTTAGTTCAGATCATTGTACTTATTACAAGAGGTCTGGTGATAATGATTTCATCATTCTGCTGTTGTATGTGGATGACATGTTGGTGGTAGGTCCCAACAAAGATCAAATCCAAGAATTGAAGGCACAGTTGGCTAGGGAGTTTGATATGAAAGACTTTGGATAAGTAAATAAGATTTTAGGGATACAAAATTCATCGAGACAGAAAGGATAGGAAGATTTGGCTATCACAAAAGAATTATTTGAAGAAAATCTTGCAACGCTTCAATATGCAAGAATGTAAGCCAATTTCAACCCCACTTCCTATGAATTTCAAATTATCCTCAAGTATGTGCCCTAGTAGTGAAGCAGAGAGGATGGAAATGTCTCGAGTACCGTATGCATCAGCGGTGGGAAGCCTTATGTATGCCATGATTTGTACAAGGCCAGATATTGCTCAAGCAGTTGCGGTGGTAAGTCGATTTATGGCAGATTCGGGTAAAGAGCATTGGAATGTTGTTAAGAGGATCTTGAAATACATCAAAGGGACCTTGAATGTTGCATTATATTTTGGAGGATCAGAATTCATTGTCAATGGATATGTCGACTCAGACTTTGCAGGTGATCTTGATAAACGAAAATTTACTACAGGCTATGTGTTTACACTTGCAAGAGGAGCTGTAAACTGGCTATCTAAATTACAGATTGTTGTAGCTTTATCTACTACAGAAGCTGAATATATGGCAGCTACACAAGCATGCAAGGAAGCTATTTGGATCCAAAGGTTGATAGAAGAACTCGGGCACAAACAACAGAAGATTTCTGTGTATTGTGACAGTCAGAGTGCCTTGCACATTGCAAGGAATCCTGCCTTTCATTCAAGAACAAAACATATTGGAGTACAATATCACTTTATTCGGGAAGTAGTAGAAGAAGGAAGTGTTGATATGCAGAAGATTCACACGAAAGATAACCTAGCAGATGCCATGACAAAACCAATCAACACAGAAAAGTTTGAATGGTGTAGATCCTCATACGGCCTATGGAATACATGAGCAACATGAATTTTAAAAATTTATCAAAATTAGCTTTAAGTGGGAGATTGTGAAAATTAGTAAAGCTAATTTTAGAAAATAAATAATAACTAAATAAAATGAAAGGTAATAAACAATCCTAGTTTATAACCTTAGGATTTTAATGGTTGAAAAAGAGAAGAATTATATACCTCTAATTGATGGATGGTTCATATTGAAGAGACTCACCTATAAATTGAGTTTTTCTTTAATTCATTTCAATAAAGTCATCCAGATAGAATAACATAATATTTCTTTGAGTAGTTTTCTTCTATATATAGAGAGAGAAGTGTGTTCTCCTTTTGTCAAGAAAGAGTATTATTGTAGTCTCCTTGTGATAGAGAGAAGTTGTAATTCTCAAAGAAAGTTATTCAATTGTTTCCATGTTTTATACAAATTTCTAATTTTTTATCTCTATATTTTGCTGTGTCATTTGTCTGGTACTTAACACTATTAACATAATATATTTATGAAATTAGATCAAATCAAAACCTAATTGAGGGAAAAATTTGAGGTATTGGAATTTCTTAATTTGGAATTGATTTAATCTAATTTTATAAACTAATTATGTTAATAGTCAATTAGGACTACTAAGTGTATGTTGTGATATTATTTAACGTATCACATCAACAAATTTTGACACCATTAGCAATGAAAGTGATAGAAGGACTAACATGACTAGCTAATTTAAAATTTTAAAGGACGAATTTGATTAAAAAAATTTTCGAGGACCAATTTAGAGAGTGAATAATTTTTCAGGAACTAATTTGACCATTTACTCTATTGATGGTACTATAAAAGTTTATGTATAAAATCTAACCGGACCGGCTAATTGTCCAATTTGACTGAAAAATCAATAAAAAAATGGTTTAACTAATATGTGCCGTAAGAATACATGATAAATTTATCGTGGAAGATTTTAAATAATATTTTCAGT
>NC_029786.2:88122696-88123378 GCF_000816755.2 Arachis ipaensis
AATACAAATACATAAACACTAATTTTTATATCTTTATTTTTTATATTTTATTCTCAATATTTTTTTTCTGTTCTCAAAATTAAACCGAGCCTAAATTTCAAGACATGGTGTAGAGTCTAAGACACATTGTGAAAATAGAAGCTTCTTAATTCAATAAAATATACATATACATGTATGTTCTTAAAATTGCCTTTAATATTCTTTTTTTTATAATTATAATAACACTTTTTAATTTTGATATGGAGAAAATAATGATGTAGAACAGTGTTATAAAGTACATGGGTGCTTTATGCGAATGTGGTGTCAGGATTAAAAAAATCAAACGATACAATTTACGACTAAGTAATCAAACGGTCCGATTTAAGGGGCACAAATCGAACCATTCAATTTGCGTCCTCCCAGCCACGTGTTGCGCATGCGTTGTGCCCCCACGACGATGCCCCTTATACAAACATGCCCTTTTCCTGAACCCCATTCTCTCCCTCCAAAGTTGCTTTCTTCTTTACCCACCCGGCCACTATTTTCTCTCTTCTTCTTCATCACTTTAATTTCTTCTTCTTCTTTAGTTAAAAAAAAAATTACAATGCCAAAAAAATAAAAATGTAAAGATGTTAATCGTTCTGAACTTCATATTATCAATTATTTCTGCCATTTTGATTATATAAGTTCGTATTTTAAATTT
>NC_029786.2:88123403-88129405 GCF_000816755.2 Arachis ipaensis
TCAATTTATAATTAATCATAAATAAATACACAAATACAAAAATAAAACAATTTTGACTCTATGATTGAACTACATTTAAAGAAATATAATTATAATTACATCATTCATAACTAAAAATATAATTATAATTTTATTTATAATTATAACACTTGTAAGTAAGCTGTATACTTATAACATGGCTAAACTTCCATCATCCAATAATATACAGTGTAAGCCATTTAATATGTTTTTGTATTATTTGATAATTATTTAATTATTATTAATGATTAAATAATGATTTTTAATTATTAAAAAATTATTATCATTGATTAAATAATCTGATTACGATTTGAATAATATCTAAATTGATTAAATTATTGATCATGCGTACGTATTTATGTTGATTGAATGCTTAATAAATTGATAATAATAATTTTTTAAAAGTTTAAAGTGAAATCAATAACTATTTAAAAAAATTATTATTTTAAATTTAACTAAATAAACACATAAACAAATGCTAATTAAGTATATTTTTACATGTCACATAACTATTTGATCTATCGATCAATATAAATTATTACAAAATTTTAATTCTTCGTATAAATATAGGCAATTACGTACCTGCATTCATATATTTTGGAAACTCCGAAACATGCATGGCTTCCAAATCCAAAGTTCGCATGAAAGATGGGTCCTTAAACGAATGTTCATTTGCGAGTACATTTGCCACGTCTGTCACATTTGCCTCCATATGTAGTGCCGTTATCTTGATATTCGTCTCCATCTGGACCAACAACTTCATCATTGCTTTCAAACTCTTCCTCATTATCACTATTGTAATCTTCTCGTTCAATATTTTAGTCAGCTTCAAATTGTTCGAACTCAATATACAACTCAATGAACGATATCTGAGCGCGACTTTCAATGTACATTAAAAACATCTCTTTCCTGCTCGCTTCTTCAGTTATATATTTGGTTTGAAATTGAACGAATCCACCAAATACCCTGCTCGCTTCTTCAGTTATATATTTGGTTTGAAATTGAACGAATCCACCAAATACCGGTATAGGATACCTATATAAAATATATGATATTTTTCTTAACCTTTCATAATCTATCTTCTCACAAATCACACCTTTTAATTCTTCGAATGAGATTGTGAATGGAATAACAATATCTAATGAATTTTTACAAATAGATTTTACTCCTTTAAATGTTTGTAACAAAATTTGACCAAAATAATATACTTTTAATAGGATTCTATCATCCATTTTTCTCACTCACATGAATAAGAACTTCATTGTCAATTTTTTTTACCTCAGGATTCTTTGAGGAGATATTTCTTGTTTTTTGTCTCGTGCCTAGTCAAGAGACTTTTTCTTCTTGTCTCGTAACCAACCAAGAGATATTTTTCAATTTTGTCTCCTTCGAACAGAAACTGATATGGACTAGAAGAGAGAGAGAGAGAGAGAATCACACTAAGAAGTATCTTGGTTCAGCTGCTAAGTGCAATGCAGCCTACATCCAGTCTCCATCACAACAATGATGGAATTTCACTATAATCATCTTGATTACAAACACCAATTCTCCCTAAGAACTACCCTTCCTATCTGGGACAAGTCCAGAATCTATCCCCAATCCTGAATTTAACTTGGTCAACTACCAAGCTTTCAACTGCTAAGTGCTAACCCAACTTGCAAGGGGATTCCCACAGAATCATGAAACACAACACAGATGTACAAAGGGACTCTAGGACATCTATGGCTTTTTCTTTTAATTTGTATACTCTGTCTTTTTCCGCTCTATGGATTTTTCATACAAACCTCAATGTTTGCCTTTTTCCATGAGACTCAAGACAGACAAAACTAAACAGAAAAATACAACATGAAACACATTGAAGGAGAAGAACTTCTGTTAGTTTGGGTAGCTATGAGAACTCTGTGCTTTCACTCTTTTCTCCTTGTCTCAAGCCTTGGCTGTTCACCCTTATTATAGAAGGGGAAGCCTCCAAGGTTGAAACGGTTGAACCGAGCGAGCTTCTTCTTCTTCAATACCAAAACCGGTTTGACCAGAAAGAGGAGAGGGAACTGAATGCAAAATCCAACATGCAATTACCTCTTCGTCATCCCTTCTCACCAAGCTTCATCAATCCTGGCCTTCCATCTTGACTTGCTCCCCAAGAAGGATTCCTGACCCTTGATGAGTCCTTGATGCTTGACAGCTCCATCTGCTCTATGTTCTGTCTCTTCCTCCACGTAGCTACAGTAGCTACCTCCTGTGATGGATGATCAGAAAGTAGAGACAAGCCATACCTAAGGGATCTTCTTTCTCTAACCGAAATGGATTTCTTCCATTTTTGGACATGGAGAGCTTAAGATTTCTTCACCACATCTTACAATTAGTGGCAAAGATCTCAGCCACACCATACTGTTAATTTTCTTTTTGCTAAGGACATCATCACCTTAGTCCTTTTCTTGCTTCTAGCTTCACTGCTACAGTGCCTCATTTCTGATAACTTGCTTCTTCTTCTTCTCTGTGACATGACCGAAACAATAAGAGAGAAGAGAGAGAAGAGAGAAAACTTTCAGTGTAATTGAAGAATGGAATAAAAAATGAATTAATTTCCCACTTCCCCTTACTTAGTAATGTGTGAAGCAATAATAGCAATCAAATCAATTTCAAACTTTCTCTTTCCAGTTACCAAGGCAAGCATTAACTCCGTTTAATCACATTTGAATTCTATCAAAGAGAATGGGTAACCGAACCACTTCTCTTTCCTTTCTTTTATTTTCAAATTCGGACCAACCACTTTGTTGGATCTAAGGGCAAAGGTTTTGGACTTCAACTTGGTTTTCCTGGCCTATATGACATAAAACTCAGCCAAATATTGTATAGCCTTTATGCACAAGGCTGAATATTAAAATCATACTGGGCTTGTTTTAATTTTCAGCCCAAATACACAATCTGCACAACAAAATTGTTAATCAACTAATGTGAATTAAAATTCAACTTAATAATTTTATAATTAATCATTTTAATAATGTTTGATCATTATCAAATTAATTTGGAGTTTTTCAAACTCATCAATCTCCCCCTTGATGACAAACATTATTAGAAATTGAAATGAAAAGAGTAAGGATTAAGAGTACTCCCTTTGAAGATTTGGAATCCTCTCCCTTTCCATCTGTTACATAGCTTGTAAGACCCAGAATATTTGAAAAGTCTTATTATGATCAAGTCTCAAATCCTACAGTTATTTATAGTCTTAATTTCAGGGATTATTTTATTAAAGATAATTAAGGCAAGTTTTGATTTATTGGATTTGAGATAAGTTATGATTATTATCCAATTTTATAATTATTTGATTATTTTCTATATTTAAAGTATAAGGTTGATAGTTATGAAATAATAAGGATTTTATATGATTTGAATAAGATAAATAATATTTTAAATATTATTACTGCTATTTTGGAAAATGAAGAAATTAAGTATACTATTTCTAATTTTTAGATTTGGGCATTTTATTGAAAATAATTTGTGAAATTGGTGAGCAAATAGTATTTTCTATATATAAATAGTGTTGGATTTAAATTGGGTTTCAATTACTACATTACCCTATTTTTAAGTGAAATTACTAAAATGCCCATGCCCTTAACCCTAAGTTTCAAAAGTGAAACCCTAGTCCCTAACCCTTAGCCGTCACTATCCCTTTCCCTCCTATCACCCAAACCCACGGTGGAACCAGAAAGAAAGGCAAGCAGAAAGGGAAAACAGAAATGGGGAAAAGAAGGGAGGAAAGTGCGCCGGCCAGGGGAAGGAGTTGCTGCCGCCACGGTCGATCACGTCTGCTGCCACGCCTCCGTGCCACCACGCCTCGCAGTCGAGCCCATTTCCGCTGCTACCACCGTCACGGAGAAGAGGCGTCGAAGAGGGGCCGAACTCGCACTCGTCAAAACGCGTCATGCTAGGGAGAGGTATCCACACCCTTATAAGGCATGCTTCGTTCCCCTCCCCAACCGATGTGGGACCTTACAATTCTGTAACAGCCCAGACCACCCGCTAGCACGATATTATCTGCTTTGGCACACAAGGCCTCACGGTTTTGCTTTTGACGATAGGGATGCTAGCCGAAGCCCCCCACACTCACTCGTCAAAACGCGTCATGCTAGGGAGAGGTATCCACACCCTTATAAGGCATGCTTCGTTCCCCTCCCCAACCGATGTGGGCCTTACAGATGTAAGACCCAGAACTTTTGAAAAGTCTTATTATGATCAAGTCTCAAATCCTACAGTTATTTATAGTCTTAATTTCAGGGATTATTTTATTAAAGATAATTAAGGCAAGTTTTGATTTATTGGATTTGAGATAAGTTATGATTATTATCCAATTTTATAATTATTTGATTATTTTCTATATTTAAAGTATAAGGTTGATAGTTATGAAATAATAAGGATTTTATATGATTTGAATAAGATAAATAATATTTTAAATATTATTACTGCTATTTTGGAAAATGAAGAAATTAAGTATACTATTTCTAATTTTTAGATTTGGGCATTTTATTGAAAATAATTTGTGAAATTGGTGAGCAAATAGTATTTTCTATATATAAATAGTGTTGGATTTAATTTGGGTTTCAATTACTATATTATCCCCCATTTCATTTGCATTTACTAAAATGCCCATAACCCTAAATTTTGAAATGAAACCCTAACCCTAAAAACCCTAACCCGACCCGGTTTCCCCATAGCTGCTGCAGCCTTCCCTTCTAACAGCAGCGGCAATACACGCAATTCCCCTTGATTTCCATGAAAGAGAGAAACTGAGGCAGAGTGGGAGATGGAGACTGAGTTGCGGCAGAGGAGAGGCGGAAGGAAGCTCATCGTGTTGCTGTCGCCGAGCCACCGCGCCGTCGCGTCGTTGCCGTCGTTGGAGAAGCTTCGCGCACCGCCGTCACTCCCTGGCGCCACCGCAGAAGCCGCCCTCCCCGATGCCATAAATCGCGAAGAGGAGAGAGGACTCGCGCCGCCTCCGCCACTGTCAATCCATCGAAGCTGGCGCGAGAAAAGAGGAGGAAGGGGCGCTGTCGTGCGCCGTCGCCGCCGCACCTGGGCATCGCTGCTGCAAGCTCACGTTGCCGCGACGCTGCCGGAGCTTCCATGGCCGTCAGAAACTGCCACCTACCTCCGCCACTGCTAGGGTTCACCGTCGGTGCGCCGTTGAAAGGAAGGCCGTTCAGTCACGCCGAGCAGGAGAGACAGAGAGATCTGAAGGTGTGCTGGAAACCCAACCACCGTGCCTGGCCACCGATCGCGTCACCGGTGCCACCTCGGTCGGAACTGCCGCCATCAGAAAAGGGTTCTGGTCGCCAGGAGTGGTTCTGCGACTCCCAGGACCACCGCCGGAGCTTCTGGCTACTTCTGCCGTCGCCGGAAAAATTGCCGGTAAGGGTTCATTCGAGGTTTCTGCCTTTTTAGTTTTCGAGATGGTTTTGATGCTGTACGGTTTTTTCAGTTGATCCGCCGGAGCTTCTGGCCGCCGCCGAAGCTGTTGCCGGGCCGGTTCAAAATCGCAGTTGCCTCATTGTGTTGTTTCGGTAAGAAATTACGTTTCGAATGATCTCTCATGAGTATTCTGTTGTGTTCGGTTAATGAATACGAGTTTTGATAACGTGGGGTAGAGTCCTGATTATTGTATGTTGCGATTAGTGTTGCTATGGTTATTGCGAACGTGACTGGAGCTGAGGTTTTGGTTGCCGTCAGTTCGGGTTGAGGCGGAAAGGACTCTGTGAGGCGTTTGGGTTATGGATTTGGTTTTGAGGTAGGGGCGCTTTCCAAAAACTATAGTTTATTATTGGAATTATTACATATGGGTACTGATGTGAGATATTGTGTATTTGGTGATTGTATCTGCCTTATGTATTATTTGATTGACTCGAATGATTATGGATGTTGGCTTGGCTGAATTGTTGTGTGGCTTGTGAAATGTAATGTTTGAAGTTGATTCTTTAAAGATTTGAAAT
>NC_029786.2:88130459-88145335 GCF_000816755.2 Arachis ipaensis
CGAAATTTCTATAGAATCCGAGTCCTTATTTGAGATGTTAATTGGGGAATTTTGAGTTTAATGCCTTTCCTTTCTATTTTGAGGATTGTGAAATTATGGCTTCTTTATTACCTTTACTTAGAGCAATTAAGAAAGCAATGAAGTTATGCTTTGAAAGAATTATTGAAAAGAGAATCATGATTTCTCCTTATTTTCCAAGAAGAACAGTATGTCTTTGGGTACAAGTCATTTGAAAGAGAATTTTGCTTTGAGGCTGTTTTAAAAGGTAAAACGGGTTTATGTTTTTCTCTATTAAATACAAAGATTGTCCCTTGGGAGAGTTTTCGTGATTTTAAAAGGAATTGAATTTCGATTGATGAGCCTCATTATTTTGACGTTTTAAATAAGATTCAAAGTATCTTTTGAACTCTAGTTTAACACAACAAAAATGATTCTCTTATCAGTTTGAAACGCTTCAGATTTAATTATGGAATTGAAGTCGGTTTTGTTTAAGTAAAGGAAATGGTTTTGAAAGAAGTAAAGGTTACGTGACTCGGTTTGGCTTAGATCCTATTTTCTTACTCAAATCAGAAAGCCAATGTTTTAATGATTTTAAATGATTTTGGCAAAATGAGATATGTTATTCTCCCCTAAAGACTTGGGACTCTGCCGAGAAACTTTGTTATAAAATCCCATTGTTGAATGGATGATTTTGAATGTTTCAAAATAAATCTTTAACTTGCCATGGTTATGGAAGTTTGGAAGGAGGATGCCGAGAGTGGCATTGTTTTCAAAGGGGAATTTACCTTGAGTAAAAGTGGCTTATGAGCCTGAGATGATTTGAGAAATGAGATCTTTAAAGCCAAGGCTGAAAAGAGTTGAAACTCGATTTCAAAGTGAAATGAATTGAGAAAATGATTTATGGCTTAAATGCCGACTTTATGAATTTAATGATGTTGAATGGTGGAAGTGCTGTCTTGTTGTGAGCCGGAATGGCTGTGTATGATTATACATATTGGTTGGTTTTGGATTAAACCGTGAGCCAGAATGGCTATGTATGATATGAATATTGGCTGGTTCTGGACTGAACCGTGAGCCGGATGGCTGAGATGGATGTTGATCCATGGATGAGATTGAATGCATGTTTATGCTGAATCATTAATAAATGTGAATGTTGCACTTCCACTATCTGAGATACGAGTTTCCCTGGGTAGTAGCAGTGGCTAGCCACCACGTGCTCCAGGTCGAGACTTGATACTCTGTTGACCCTATGTCGTAAGTGTGGCCGGGCACTGTGAAAGGCCCGGATGAGCTCGCCCCCATAAATATTCACCAGTGATGGTGATGGATAAATATTCACCAGTGAGGGTGATGGATATGGATCATGACTATGATCAAGTTTATGATGAGTATAACTCGAGTTGGGGATGCACGACAGAGGGACAGTCCAATGGTTAGCTACCAGGACTTGTCGGGTTGGCTCTATAACCGACAGATGATATCATCAGCCACTAGGGACAGGCATGCATCATATGCATTTGTGTGACATTGGTTGGGTGTGCATATTATACTTGGTTTGCCTATGTGATTAATTGCTAACTGTTCTACTTGTAATAACTGTTTGTTTGTGCTTGAACTTCCTATCTGTGTTTGCATCTGGGACTCTGTTGGATTGTGGTGATTGGTTGTTGGTTGGATTTGTTTGGGCCTAGGGCCGTGGTTGGATTGTTAAGGCCTAGGTCCGTGGTTGGATTGAGATGGACCGATGGTTGGTTTCGGTATTGTGGTTATGGTTTGGAAATGCGTGAAAGGCTAATTTGGTTCAGCATAGATAAACCTTCTGAAATGCTTTTGAATATTGTTTAAATGAACAGTTTCTTCTTTCAGAAAAAGGATTTCAGATTTCTCTTTTATTGTAAACGGTTGTTTTTGAAAAGAGGCATAAGACGGTTATGAATCACTGGTGCGATTATCTTCATGTATCCTATTACAGTAATTCCTAAAAACCCTCTACTGAGAACCCTTTCGAGGATGATGTTCTCACCCCCCTACATTTTTCCCCTTTCAGGATATGGGCGCAGAAGTTACGAAGAGCTTATTTAATTGTTGTTGTGATGCTCTGTATTGTTTTAGTTATGGTTTATTGTACCCTCGCCTTTATCTTGATATATTCTGTAAGAGGGATAGGAATTGTATTGGATAATGCTTATAATATTATCTATGTATATAAGTGTATATATGTATGTACCCTTTATGAGTTTTTGTAAGTTGTATGGTATTTATGGATGTACGTTATCGAACGAAAGTATCTTTGGGAGCAGTATTGCGGTTTAAAGTTTCAAACAGGCTCATATTTTAGTATTAAGTAGTATAAGTGTCGTCGTAATGTCCGAGCTATCAGAGTCGCGCAGCCGGAAGTGTGAACTTTGGTAGTTAGGGCATTACATAGCTCCCCCTTAATATATGCCATTTTATTAAAGGAAGCATTACCTGTAACATTCTTAAACCAAGCTTAAAGCCACAATGTATTCAACATATGGAATATTAAATCATATTAAACAGCTTGATTTATGAGCAGAAGTGAAGTGATAATCAAAACCTAATTTGTTATCATATAAATGATTTTCTGCTCAATAGTAAACATAAAGTATGCCCGAGTACATAGTACATTGCAACCAAACTCAGCATGTGTTCAAAACAAATAATTCCCAAAGAATTTTGCTGTCAAAGCATTTGATCAAACAGACAGAATTATCCAGCATTCATTCAACATATCAGAGCAAAAAATTTATTAGATCATAACTAAATTCCAATCATGATAGTGCAGAAAACAGAGTGTAGACCAGAAATCAGATCATAAATCATAAAACATGCAAAATAAGATTGGAACACACGCACAGGGGTAATCATTAATCAGATTGATTTCAGCCCCTATTTTTTAATTTTTTCTCAACTTTCCTCCCCCTTTTGTCATCAATGGGGAAACCTGTAAAACAAATGAGAATAACATACCAAAAGCAGAATATTTATTTTTCCCAAAACACAATGGTCCAGAGTATCCAAGTACAGTTAACTATCAGTTACAAAATACCAAACAAACAAACAGAAACAAAGTTCAAAGAGCATCTAATAGCATATCAATCATCAGAGAGATTAAAATCTGAACCCAGGGATTCATTGTCCTCATCTGCAGCAGCCATATCTTTTTCAAAACTATTAAGCAGCAGGTTAACTCTTTCCTTGCATTTAGTCCATGCTTTCTCATTTTCATATGCCTGCTTGCGAGCTGCTTTGTATGATTGTACCATCAGATTTGACATGTTGAAAAATTCAGTTAGAACATCCTTGATAGATTCAGCAAACTTTTTAGGCTCAGAAGGACGACTTTCAAGATCACTTTCTGATGATACAAAGGGCACAAAATGTTTTCCTTTGTTACTTTTCACGGGTCCAGAGACTCCTCCACCTTTGATGGTGGAAACTTTGTTTTCTACATGCTCATTAGTTAAATCAACATGAAAATATTCAAATATGCATGTAAAAAAAATTTCATAAGGCAGATTAGCCTTTTTGTCACTGCGAACACATTCCCACATGTGACGCACCATTAAATAAGCAAAAGATTAAAAGAAGAAGTAAGGATTACAAAAAGAACTAAGGTATCACAAACAGTTACTCTTTGGTAGGAACCACTCTGAGGAATCACAATATGATTGATGATTCTGTGAAGTAGAGCTCTTACAGGACCAAGAGCCTTATGCATCAAAATCGTTCCATCCAGTGCAGAGAAATTTTCACAAGTTTGATTTAGGACAATCTGATAGGAGATCCCAACTTGAGAATCCCATTTTCCAGTTATGTAGGCAGTTGCTCCTTCATCAACATATCCTAATGCAGCGCTGATGGTTTTTCTGTTTAGATATAAGTGAACCCTCTTGACATATGAGTGGATTGCTCCATCAAGGTACCTCATGTTCGCATAGAACTCGTGAACCAGGGATGGATACACAGGCTTTTGAATGTTGAATAAAGGAGTCCACTTCAGATTATCAAACAGAGTGGCAAAGTTGATGCCTTTTGCAGTTAGTGTCTCCAAATTCACTATGTGAGAGGCACATAAGTGACGTTTAGCCAGAACCTGGTTGTGAAACTCATATGCAGCACAAGAGTTGAATTTGCCTGGATCAAAAAGAGAATGGCCCTTGTTGAACTTGTTTTTGAAATCCAGAGATTCCAAGTTTGGCGGTTCTCTAGTGTTGCGGAGAACATAGCCTTTTGCACGCTGAGAAATGCGGCTAGAAGCATGTGGAGTTGATTTCCTTGGTGGTGAATGGAGTGGAGAGAATTGCGACTCTTCTTCTTCTTCTATCACAGGTTCTTTTTCTTTTCCAGATTTCTTGCGAGATGAAGACCTTTGATGAATAACCTTTTGCCTCATGGCTTCTGTTGAGTAGGAAGAAGGGGATGAAGATGAAGTAGAATGTATGTGAATGTGAGTGTGTGTTTGAGGAGTAGAAGAAAATGGAAGATTTTTGGAATGAGGGGTTCGGCTGCTTCTTCTAGGTGCTACCTTCTTTTTCATGATATGAAAGTGAAGAGGGGAGAGGGAAGATGAAAGAGTAGCCGAAGAGATTGGAGAGAGGTGGGAGGTTACAATAGCATTTAATGTTGAGTGGAGAGAGAATTAAGTGAGTAATGGACCATTAATGACACGATTATCAATCAAGGGAGGTTTTTAAATTAAAAATGAGAGATTTGTTCCTTGAATCAAGGGATGAGGTAGGGAAAAAGATTTTTATTTGACAATAACTCCTTCCTATAAGATATGATGTGACAACTTCCCAAAAAGTATTATTAAAAATGAGGAACTCAAAAACGGGCCAAAGTCATGGATAAGGTCAAAGAAGATTTGGTTGGGCCCATGATTATTAACATCAGAATCAGTCTCCCCCTGTATCATGGCATGTTCATCACGTCCTCAAATTTGTTTCCTGCTTTCCTACGACACAAAACCAACAGATTTATCAAAATTCACAATTTATCAACAGAATTCAAATCCAACATACCCAAGTTGTTCCTTAATGAACAGAATCTATCCTCACACAAAGGTTTAGTGAATATATCAGTAAGTTGTTCTTCGGATTTCACAAATTGAATATCAATAGTACCTTTTTGCACATGTTCTCTAATAAAATGATATCTAATTTCAATGTGCTTAGTTCTAGAGTGCAAAACAGGATTTTTAGAGATGTTTATGGCACTCATATTATCACAAAACAAAGGTATGCTATTGATTTTCAATTTATAATCCTCTAACTGAGTTTTTAACCAAATTAATTGAAAACAACAAGCAGAGGCAGATATGTATTCAGCTTCAGCTGTGGATAGAGCAATTGTGGCTTGTTTCTTGCTTGACCACATGTTTAGTGAGCTTCCAAGGAAGCAACACATTCCGGATGTGCTCCTTCTATCCACCCGATCTCCCGCATAATCTGCATCACAAAAACCTACTGCACAAAAGTCATCAGATTTAGGATACCATAAGCCATAATCACATGTTCCCTTAATATATCTAATGATTCTTTTGACGGATGAAAGGTGGGATTCTTTTGGGTGAGATTGAAACCTTGAATATACACCACACTTTGAACAATGTCCGATCTAGAGGAGGTAAGATACATGAGTGAAGATACATGAGTGAACCTATCATTCCTCTATACCGTGTTTCATCCACATCTTTGCCATCATCATCCTTTTCAAGCTTAGTGTTTGGATGCATTGGTATTCCCATAGGTTTGGAATTTTCAAGGCCAAATTTCTTGATTAATTCTTTAGCATATTTTCCTTGGTGAATAAAAGTGCCACTAGGAGTTTGTTTGATTTGGAGACCAAGAAAGAATATTAGTTCTCCCGTTAAAATCATTTCAAACTCACTAGTCATGAGTTTTCCAAACTCTTCACACAAGGATTCATTGGCCGATCCAAATACTATATCATCCACATAAACTTGAACAAGAAGAATATCATCATTAGATACTTTAATAAATAAAGTAGTATCGGTGGTACCCCTTTGAAATTGATTTTTCAATAAGAAGGCACTAAGCCTTTCATACCAAGCTCTTGGAGCTTGCCTAAGGCTATAAAGGGCCTTTGAAAGTTTGAAAACATGATTTGGAAAATCTTTATTTTCAAAATCGGGGGGTTGTGCCACAAACACTTTTCTATATATAAAGCCATTAAGGAAAGCACATTTAACATCCATTTGGAACATTCTAAAACCCTTATGGGCAGCATAGGCAAGAAGCAACCTAATTGCTTCCATTCTTGCTACCGGAGCAAAAGACTCATCAAAATCAATACCTTCTTCTTGATCGTAACCTTGGGCCACTAATCTAGCCTTGTTACGAACAACCTTACCATCCTCTCCCAATTTATTTTTGAAAACCCACTTAGTACCCGCTACCTTCTTACCATTCGGATTAGGTACTAGTGTCCAAACCTCATTCTTGTCAAATTGAGCTAGCTCTTCTTCCATGGCTTTGACCCAAGAGGGGTCTTCAAGAGCTTGCTTCACATTGATAGGCTCCATTTGAGACAAGAAAGTAAAATTGCTTTGTTCAGCTTGCTTCTTGGTTGAAGATCTTGTTGTTACACCTTGGAAGGGATCACCAATGATAAAATCATGAGGATAACCCTTCATGGACTTCCATTCTCTTGGTTTTCAGAGTAAGGGTTGAGCTTTGATGAGCTTCAGCAGACTGATCTGTTTCGAAATCTCTGATTGGTTCAAGAGACAAAACTGAAATGTCTCCTCCATCCTGATGAGAAAAATCTGGATAGACAAGTTCTTCACTTGGGACAGCATTGGGACTTTCTTGACTTGGTTGATGGTTCATGTCTGCTTCACTACCTGTATCATCATCTAAAAGGGCACTGGGAATTGAATTAGTATCACAAAAGGACACATGTATGGATTCCTCTATGGTTCTATGTTCCTTAAGGTAAATTCTAAATGCTTTGCTAGTGGTAGAGTATCCAACAAATATTCCTTCATAGGATTTTGGATCAAATTTACCAAGATTCTCTTTATTGTTAAGTACAAAACATTTGCATCCAAAAATGTGGAAATACTTAAGATTTGGTGGGGTTTCTTTCTATAGCTCATAAGGAGTTTTCTTTAAACCCTTCCTAATGATGGTCCTATTCAAAATATAACAAGCTGTATTTATAGCTTCAGCCCACAAAAATTTTGGAACATTATTTTTACAAAGCATAGCCCTAGTCATCTCTTGAAGGCTTCTATTCCTTGTTTCAACTACCCCATTTTGTTGAGGAGTTATAGGGCATGAAAAGTTATGTGCAATTCCAAAATCATCACAAAATTTTTTAAAATCTTGATTTTTAAATTCTTTTCCATGATCACTTCTTAAGTGGGCAATTTTCAAATCTTTTTCATTTTGAATTCTTTTACAAAGGGTTGAAAAAGCATGGAAAGCATCATTCTTATGAGCTAGGAAGAGTACCCAACCGAATCTAGAGTAATCATCTACCACCACCAAACCATAGGGTTTACCTCCTAAACTTTGAGTTCTTGTGGGACCAAAAAGATCAATGTGCAACATTTCTAATGGCCTCTAGGTAGAAATTCCATCTTTTGGTTTAAAAGAGGATTTTACTTGTTTGCCTAATTGACAAGCATCACAAGTAATATTCTTATCAAATTTAATGTTTGGAATTCCTCTTTCCAAGTTTTTCTTAACAAGCTTAGAAATTTGGTACATGCTTGCATGACCTAATTTCTTATGCCAAAGCCATTTTTCAGATTCAAGTGATGTAAAACATGTCACGTTTTGATCTTTTAAATCCTCAAGAGTCAATCCATACACATTGTTACACCGTTTAGCTTCAAACAAAATATCTCCAGATTTTTCACAAATAACTAAACAATCCAATTTCCTAAAAATGACTTCATATCCAAGATCACATAATTGGCTAATGCTTAGTAAATTGTATTTCAGCCCATCAATAAGTAGAACATCATTTATGAAAGAAGAAAAGCTTTTACAAACTTTGCCTATTGCCATTATCTTTCCTTTGCCATTATCACCAAAAGTGACAAATCCTCCATCATATTCATCAAGCTTAATGAAGAAGGTTGCCTTTCCGGTCATATGCCTAGAGCATCCACTATCCATGTACCATAAATTGTCCTTCCGCTTGGATGCTAGGCACACTTACAAAATAAGCTCAAGTGACCTTAGGTATCCAAATCTTTTTGGATCCTTTGACGTTAAACCATCTCCTTTGTCCCAAGCCATTGTAATCACAAACAACTTTACAAACTTTATTTTCAATCATTCTTTCAATAAAAAGGCATTGAATGGGAAAATGACCACTCCGATTGCACAATCTACAAAACCTTGGAGTTGCTGTTTTGCTAAAGCTTGTTGGGTTTTGAAACCTTGTATCATTTGAAGTGGATGCCAAATTGGTAAAACAAGGTTTTTCAACAGATTTTAAGGCTTTATGAAAATCCAAACCAGCTTTATCATAAAGAGGTTTTTGACTAGCCAAGAGTTGATTTAGATTTTCAGAACTTTGAGTAAACTTGGCTAAGTCTTCTTTAAGCCTTCTTATCTCTTTATGCAGCTAATAATTTTCTTCAAAGTAGTTTAGATTTGCGGTCACAGAATGGTGGTATTCACAGCTTTTAAGTTGAGCTTTTAACTGCTTGTTTTCTTCAACAAGTTCAACAGCAGTTTCAGCCTCCCTTAATTTATCTTTGAGAAAACTATTTTCAGCTTTAAGAATGGTGATTTGTGATTCAAGATCTTGGTTTTCACTTAGGAAGCATCTAATCTTTTCAGAAAGGTGATCTATCATGAGATAAAGATCTTCAATGTCAGGGTTATGAAATACTACCTATTCAACGTGATCTGCCATGAGGCATGGTTGGGACTTGGTTTCTGATTCTTCATCTTCTTTTGAGTCGTTTTCCAAGTCTTCCCAAGAAGCCATCAGTCTTTTCTTCTTTTCCTTCTTTGGCTTCTCCTCCTTCTTCAACTTAGGGCAATCGGATTTGAAATGCCCAGTATCTTTGCAGTTGTAGCAGATCACTTTGCTGAAGTCTTTCTTTTGTTTCCTTGAGCTACTTCCCTTGCTTCTTTCCTTCAGTTTCACCATTTTCCTGAATTTTTTGGCAAACAAAACAAATTCATTTTCAAAAGAGTCATCAATGGATTCATCATCCAGAGGGTTAGAAACAGATGTGAGAGCTATTCCTTTTCTTTTTGAGTCTTTATTCAAATATGTGTTTTCAAAAGCAAGTAAATTTCCTCTCAAATCATCATATGTCATAGAATCAAGACCACTACTCTCATATATTACTATTGCCTTAGTTTTTCACTCTTTTGTGAGACTTCTCAAAATTCTCCTCACAAGCACAGATTCAGGATACTTGATCCCCATAGCATCCAAGCCAATGATGATGATGTTGAATCTTTCAAACAGTTCATCTATCGATTCTCCTTCCTTCATTGAGAACATTTCATACTCTCTGTTCAGCATGTCTATCCTGGTCTTCTTCACTATGGTTGTGTCTTCATGAGTGACTTGAAGTTTGTCCCAGATTTCCTTTGTCGTTGTGCATCATGATACCCATCGGTATTCCTCGAAGCTGATTACACAGTTGAGCAGGTTGATAGCCTTGGCGTTGAGCTCCACCTTTTTTCTGTCTTCTTCAATCCAACTGGCTTCGGCTTTGAGAAAAACTACTCCTTCAGTACTTGTAGTGGTTGGAAATTGAAGGCCTTCCAGGATGATCTTCCAGAGTCTGTAATCTACCTCTTGAACAAAAATCTTCATTCTTTCCTTCCAATAAGTGTAGTTCTTCCCATTAAAGAGAGGAGGTCTGTTGCTTGACTGCCTTCTGTCAGATTGTAGGACACCAGGTTTGAGCCACTGTTCTCTGCCATTTAGATCTTTTCTCCAAGCTGCAAAGCTTGATCTCTTTGAGACCAAGCTCTGATACCAATTGATGGTTATCAGTGGCTAAGAGAAAGGGGGTTGAATCTTAGCCCCTTTTTCGCTTAGTGACGCTTGCTGCCTTTCAGGATTATTTGAGGAGATATTTCTTATTTTTTGTCTCGTGCCTACTCAAGAGACTTTTTTTGTCTCGTAACCAGCTAAGAGATATTTTTCAATTTTGTCTCCTTCAAACAGAAACTGATATGGACTAGAAGAGAGAGAGAGAGAGAATCACACCAAGAAGTATCCTAGTTCAGCTACTAAGTGCAATGCAGCCTACATCCAGTCTCCATCACAACAATGATGGAATTTCACTATAATCATCTTGATTACAAACACCAATTCTCCCTAGGAACTACCCTTCCTATCTGGGACAAGTCCAGAATCTATCCCCAATCCTGAATTTAACTTGGTCAACTACCAAGCTTTCAACTGCTAAGTGCTAACCCAACTTGCAAGGGGATTCCCACAGAATCATGAAACACAACACAGATATACAAAGGAACTCTAGGACATCTATGGCTTTTTCTTTTAATTTTGTATACTCTGTCTTTTTCCGCTATATGGCTTTTTCATACAAACCTCATTATTTGCCTTTTTCCATGAGACTCAAGACAGATAAAACTAAACAGAAAAATACAACATGAAACACATTGAAGGAGAAGAACTTCTGTTAGCTTGGGTAGCTATGAGAACTCTGTGCTTTCACTCTTTTCTCATTGTCTCAAGCCTTGGCTGTTCACCCTTATTATAGAAGGGGAAGCCTCCAAGGTTGAAGCGGTTGAACCGAGCCAGCTTCTTCTTCTTCAATACCAAAACCGGTTTGACCAGAGAGAGGAGAGGGAACTGAAAGCAAAATTCAACATGCAATAACCTCTTCGTCATCCCTTCTCACCAAGCTTCATCAATCCGGGCCTTCCATCTTGACTTGCTCCCCAGGAAGGATTCCTGACCCTTGATGAGTCCTTGATGCTTGACAGCTCCATCTGCTCTATCTTTTGCCTCTTCCTCCACATAGCTACAGTAGCTACCTCCTGTGATGGATGATCAGAAAGTAGAGACGAACCATACCCAAGGGATCTTTTTTCTCTGACCGAAATGGATTTCTTCCATTTTTGGGCATGGAGAGCTTAAGATTTCTTCACCACGTCTTACCATTAGTGGCAAAGATCTCAGCCACACCATACTGTTGATTTTCTTTTTGCTAAGGACATCATCACCTTAGCCCTTTTCTTGCTTCTAGCTTCACTGCTACAGTGCCTCATTTCTGATAACTTGCTTCTTCTTCTTCTCTGTGACATGACCGAAACAATAAAAGAGAAGAGAGAGAAGAGAGAGAAGAGAGAAAACTTTCAATGTTATTGAAGAATGGAATAAAAAATGAATTAATTTCTCACTTCCCTTTGCTTAGTAATGTGTGAAGCAATAATAGCAATCAAATCAATTTCAAACTTTCTCTTTCTAGTTACCAAGGCAAGCATTAACTCCATTTAATCACATTTGAGTTTCATCAAAGAGAGTGGGTAACCGAACCACTTCTCTTTCCTTTCTTTTCTTTTCAAATTCGGACCAACCACTTTGTTGGATCTAAGGGCAAAGGTTTTGGGCTTCAACTTGGCTTTCCTGGCCCATATGACATAAAACTCAGCCAAATATTGTATAACCTTTATGCACAAGGCTGGATATTAAAATCATATTAGGTTTGTTTTAATTTTCAGCCCAAATACACAATCTGCATAATAAAATTATTAATCAACTAATGTAAATTAAAATTCAACTTAATAATTTTGTAATTAATCATTTTAATAATGTTTGATCTTCATCAAATTAATTTAGAATTTTTCAAACTCATTAATATATATATATAAAATAAATCAGACCCAACGGTTTGTATTGACTTATTTAAATAAAATATATAATAATCAAATCAGACGGTCTGATTTCTCTTGAAATAACAAAAAATTAAATCTGCATTAAAATCGGACAGTCTGATTGAATACACCAAAATTTAAAATTTTTCCTCCCACATAAATCGGACTGTTCGATTTGTAGGCCTAATTTTTTTAATAAAGAAATTGGATGGTCCAATTTCTTCAACCCATAGTTTAAAAAAAGTTAAATTACACAGTCAGTCCCTACACTTTTAGTGAAATTGTAAATTGGTCCTTATACTTTAAAAGTTTGTAATTGGGTCCCTAAAGAGAATTAAAATTTATAATTTAGTCCCCGTCGGTTAAAAAGTGTTGATTTAACAGAATATTCCCAGAATATGCTGAGAATATTCTTTTAAAATAGAGAATGTGCTGAGAATATTTTGTTAAATCAAACTCTTTTTGAACAATGGAGACTAAATTGCAAATTTTAATTATCTTTAGAGATTCAATTATAAACTTTTAAAATATAGAAACCAATTTATAATTTCACTAAAAATGTAGAGACCAACAGTATAATTTAACCTTTAAAAAAAATTGCCTCATATTCATGTCTAACCCTTTTATTCTCTATATCTATGCACAACACACCGACGTTGGATATAAAAGCCTTATAATAATACTAATCTCTTAAGTGTGTATTTATCTCTTGTATCATTTCTAAATGTTAATCAATTAAATTAAGTGATAAATTATGAATATTTTTAGAACATATGTAAAATATACAATTAATTATACACAATCCAATATTATTTATACGTGAAGTATCCCTTCTACAATATCAGCTAGCTAGCTAGTTTAAGATTTTATTTTATTTGATTCAATTAAGAAAACTTAAAATTGAAGATCATGAAATACCAGGTGTCAATGTGTCATGGTTATGCCTCGATAAACGGATCCAACCACATGATTAATTTGATTAATAATAATTGAGTTTATCTATTTTATAATTTTAAAATGTAGGTTAAATTTATAAAATTAAAATTATTTTATTAAGAATATAAAAAAATTAATATATTTATTAAATAAAAATATTTTAAATTTTTTTGTTAATAATAAACTTATCATTTGTCCTAATATTAGCCAAATGCCCAGACCTATAAAAATTGTGTCAGTTGGTGTGCAGGCAACTGTGTTTCATGGATTTTATTTTTTCAATAAAATATTATTAATTGACAGAAGAAGAAGATGCCACAAGAAACCAGCTCGTGTATCAGTGAGGACAAAGTCGAGTTGATACTCAAAATAGCCTCTGAAATTTGACTCCCAATTCAATTTAGCCCTCAAGGTTTCAATTGACTCTAATTGTACCCTGAAATTTTGATCCATATCTCAATTTGGCCCTTCCGTCGTTTTCCGTCATCGGAGAGCTGACTTGACAAATTTAGTTGACACATGGCACTATCAAAACGACATCGTTTAACTTTTGGCACCCAAATTGTTTAGAAATGACGTCTTTTGACATGAGAAAGGGGTTAATACCAAAACCCAAACGTTAACCACTTGAAAATAAAATTCCCAACTGACCCTCCTTATTCCTCCTCCTCCCCATTGTATACGTACCTTCAGAGAAGAACCATGGGTGTCGTTGTAACTAAAGCTTGAAGCTTTTCTTACTTGTTTCGTCCCCATTGTGAAGATTAATTGCCTGAGAATCACCATATCTTCAAAAACAGGTTAGTTACAAAATCGTTGCTCTCAGCATCGATGCTCTGTTTTCTGCAAAATATTGCATGAGGTCTATTCTTCATTTTTTTCGCTCTATTTCATCAGTGAAATTTTGGGGGACTTTGGTTGATTACGATTGTTGATGATGGTAGAGTTCTTGTATGCTAGGGTTTAATTTGTTTTGTATGCATGTGGCTGTGATCAACTAAATCCTATAATTTTTTGTAACACAGTCATTGATTCTTCATATTCCATTTTAAAATAGCAATCTTACTCCTTCATATTCCATTTTAATTGAGAATTGATTCTATTATTTGTTGCAAAATATTAGCTTTTAATTTGACATTCTAACTACGCAGTTCTGGTTAATTTGTTTATTTGTTCTTTTTAATTGATTTTTCATTGAAAAACTATGTAATTTTTATGGTAGACTCATGCTGTATGTCATTCAATATGTTCTTGTTACCTTTTGATCATTTTAAATCTAATAGATACAATAATCTATGCGGTGAAATTTATGAGATGTGATATAGAACAACCGAACAACTTTTGTATATCTTTGAGAAATTGCATTGATCTATGAAAATACATGTGAGATTCGGTGAGGTGATTGAAAATGCTCCATTAACACCACATCTTGCTGTTGATGATGCACAAGCTTCAGAGATTATACTCACCCAACCCACTTACTCATAGTCAGAAAATCAAGAACAGGTAGTGATTGGTTTCTAATGTTTGATGAACTGTTGACTAGTTTGTAACCGTTTATCATACACGGTTAAATGTTTTTTGGATCCAATGGATTGATGTTATTTGGTTATCTTCGAGAGACTCTTGTGATTTGGAAAAATTGGGGCTGCTAGGTTTTATTTAAAATTTTTAGGGGCTAAATTGATGCCTTCAAACATTTTGCCACGTCATCTAACTGCTTTGCTGCCATGTGTCAACCGAAATTTCCAGGTCAACTTTCCGGTGACGGAAAACGACGAAAGAGCCAACTTGAGGCACGAGTCAAAATTTCAGGATACAATTACAGTCAATTGAAACTTTGGGGGCTAAATTGAGTTGGGAGTCAAATTTCAGGAGTCATTTTGAGTATTAACTCGACAAAGCCAGAGGTAAGAAATTTTGAGAGCAGTTTTGTTAAGGTTCCTCCAAAAGGTTGTTTCTTGAAATAAAGTTCCTTGACGATGAGCATTAATTAATTAAATAAAAAATATAAAAATTTAACTTTTAATTAATTAATATTAATAAATTTTTTAATTTTAAAAA
>NC_029786.2:88145401-88158626 GCF_000816755.2 Arachis ipaensis
GTTGTCTCTCTAATAATAATCATAATAATATATAAGCTAGTAATAATGATTTGATGTTGATAAATTTAGATAGTATACATGGAGTTTTAGCTTTTAAACCACTACAACAATTTTGACAGATAGCAGCGGTCGGTTTACGGTGGTTGTAGAAATTCGTCGCTGAATGAAGAATATGGGCGGTTAGGATCAACCGTTGCTAAATGTAATAAAATTGCACACATAGTTGCTGAACCAATACTTACTTTTAGCGACGGTTTTATTCCAACCGCCGCCAAATTTGCTTAGTTCCTCACTCTCATATTTGGATGTAGTCTCGTTTTTTAAAACTAAGAGAATATAAATTACTTTATTTCTCATTAGTTTCATCAATGTTGTTCTGAAATAATGTTGTCTTTTGCAAATTTAGAAATTTTTTATTGGTAAATAATTTGGGTTTGCCCGTATTTGATTTTTTGATATAGTCTAATTAGTTAATTTTGATCAATTTGTTTGAGTCACTGTTACCTAAATCGTGACACCAATTTCTGGATTTGTTTTATGTATAAAAGATTAATCACTTTAAAAAGAGATTTTATTTCACTCATGTGAACAAATTTACAAATTAGATTTTCTCATTTACTATAAGATATTATAAGGTTGCATTCAAGCATAAATGGAAAGGAAATATGTTAGAAATGTATCAGTTAATGCTAGCTTTAATCAATCATAAATTAAACTAGGGCTTTTTCGAAAATATTCTTTATTCAACCCGAATCTTGAAATTTCAAAAGTAGTCACATATGTAATACTGCAACCAAAACCATTAAACTAAGTGGACGCGACCTAATTCTTAAAATACAAGGTAAAAATTTCTCTTCAGCATCGTATTGACCTGGGTAAAAATACTCTGTCAAGAATTTATGACTTTCACGTGTTATAGGATCTGATATTTCATCTCCATACTATGGCATTTTGTTCAAATCGAAGCCCCTATTTGCAACATGTACATGATCTTGTATTTGCTGGTTATCCAAAGTTTCTTTGTCTTCTTCCGAAACCTTTTTGAGATCAGACTGCATGGAGATGTCAATTCCAACAGAGGAAATTTCATTTAAATTTTCTTCTGAATCAGTTTTTATCCCATTTAGACTGTCATTAACTACTTCGCCTGAATATTCAGATAACACTGAAAATATGAACATCATACAACAAGAAGGACATTCGTCAGAAATTAATTTAGTAAAAACATGGTATGTTAATATCGTTAGAAACTTTTAGAACAAATAAAAAATAAACAATAGTTACCATCTCCCTTATTAGTACTCTGGGCATATCTCTTATATAGAAGATCTGTAATGTGCAATTCTATATACTTTATTTCCTCCTTTGATGCAATATCCAACTCAACAACATGGTTGTTTCTGAAGCGCGTCTACATAATACCAGATATAGTTTATAGTATTTTTTTGTAAAATACACTACTTATTTACAATGAGATTTTTGTATTAGGAATCTATTCTTTTACATTCAATTCAGCAAGTATTTCAGAAGAACTCTTTTCAGATGCACATGTCACAAAAATATACCCAAACCTCTTTTCGTACATTGATCCCCATTTATGAAGTTCCTACACGTTTAAATGTTAACATAACAAATATTATTCCAATATATTTGGTTCTCGTATATAAACTTAACATATACATTATTCAATTAATCAATAACTGTATACCTAAGAAACGAACCTGCATGGTATAATTGTTTGCCGTTTTTAAGTATTCCTTGAAACAAGAGCGTCCTGATATTAGCCTCTAACCAACACCTAACATTTACTTTATGAAATCATATGTCTCTAGCAACAGCAATTGCATGTTCCAACGAAGAGAATGGCGAGGCTATAGCCATTTCTATAGTAAATGTCGAGCTTGCACAGCATGATGAAAAGTCATTCATTTCCACTTGCCTTGTTATTCCATCATTTTAAAATAACTAATATTTATTAGTCATAACAACATTAAGATTAGTTAATGATTATTAGATATGTTATCTTTAAATAAAATCGACATTAAGAACAACAGCATCAAACAATATAGATACCTCATTCTGAAATAAATGTAGATAAACAAAAAAATGGAAGGAATGGAAAAAGGCTTTAATTTATTAAAGCTGTTAATCCAGTAAAGAGTTCATTGAAATACGAAAATGTAAATCGTGATGTAACCAGCCAACTATATACAGAAACTAGTTTATAACTTATTAAAAACACAAATCTTCTTTAAAAATTACGTTGTACAATCTCATGTTTCATTTTGCAACATCATCAATATTTTCAGAAATATTGTCTGTGGGGTCTTCTGTATCATCATCCCTTGTCAACTGTAGCTCTCCAATGTCCTCTGTCATTGACATGTTTAACCCTGACTGTGGAGAGAAACCAACTTTAGCTTCTTCATTCTCTTCTCCCATGTCATACAAGTCTCGTGGCTTCACATGAACAACTACGCTCCATTCTTTATCTACTTCATTGTCCACATAGTATACAAAATGAGCCTCTGATGCCAATATGTACGGTTCATCGTCTTCTCGATCACCAGTGTGTATTGAACGAGAGAAGTTAACACTAGTAAGACTCAAATGATCTTGTTTGATTCCTCTAGTAGTAGTCGTATCTACCCAAATACACTTGAACAGCACAACTGAGAACCGACAGCTGTAATTCAATTCAATTATGTCTACAATTTTGCCATAATATGTAACACTATCAATAGCCACTTTTTGGTCACGCATGCTTGCATAACTTCGTGTATTAGACGAGACATATACTCCACTATTTCGGGTTTTCATTCCTTCATCCTTTGCCATAGTTCTAAACTTATACCCATTGACATTGTACACCCCATAACGTCTTGCTTGCAGTCTGGGTCCACATGCAAGACATTTAATCTCATTTGAATACTCAGTGCTCTCCATCGGAACCTGCTACCATATAACAACCATTCTTACATGCATCAAAATTAAAGTATTATAATATGTTTCATGCTATCATTTGACTTTGGCATAATACTTACTGTATGCTAACCTCTTGCTTGAACCACTGAACAAATTTCTTGTGCACAATGCTGTCTATTTTTTATTGCGACCTTGTTTGACCTCGTAGCATTATATTTGTTTTTTGTCTAAATGAACTATTTGAAATAGCACAACATTATTCATTAATAGTGAAAGGCTTAACAGATTTATCTTTGAGAGTTAAAATTTAACATAAGATCACTTACTCAATAAATTCAAAAATAGCCTCGCAGTTGACTAGCACGTGACGATGTGCTTGATGTTGTTCCATCTGGCTTAGCTTAAAATGAGTTGCAGCCCCTACCGCCTTTCCAATTTTCGGGAACATTGTTTCATATGCATCAAGGATCACTCCACTAGGTTGATCGTCAACTCGCACCGGCCGATTCATCCTAGTCTCAATGTCATCCAGATATCTAGAACAAAAGGTTAGAATATCCTCAGATAAGTATCCCTCTGCAATTGAGCCTTCTGCTTGAGCCCTGTTGCGCACATATTACTTCAAATGTCCCAGATACCTTTCAACGGAAACCATGTCATATGAGTAGTATAATTTATTAATGAAACCGCATGTTGTGCTAAGGTTTACATAGGAACTAACCTCTCTATTGGATACATTTACCGATAATGTATTGGGCTATCAATTTTTACTTCTATAAGATGCACGATAAGGTGTACCATGATTGTGAAGAATGATGGAAGAAAAATCATCTCCATACGACACAGGATATGAACAACATGATTTTGGAGTTCATCGAGCTGTAGAGGGTTAACAGCTTTCCCACAGAGTGCTCGAAAAAATGATAAAAGATCGGCAATTACGATACCCACATTGGCAGGCAGTGCATTCTTGACCAAAATTGGAAGCAAATGTTCCATCAGAATGTGACAATCATGACTTTTCAAACTATACAACTTACGCTGTCGCAAGTCAACACAACGCATAATATTGCTTGAATAACCATCTGGAAAGATGACATGTTGAAGAGTCTTTAGAAATATATCCTTTTGTACATTTGACATGGTAAAAACTGCAGAAGGATATTTTCCACCCTCACGCGGCCACAACTCCAGCCTTATGCCCATGTATTGTAAATCCTTTCGAGCTTTCAGATTGTCCTTTGACTTTTCATTATCATTTAATATAGTGAACACTATGTTATCGCAGACATTTTTTTCTATGTGCATAACATCTAGGTTATGACGTAGCATATTTTCTTCCCAGTATGGGAGTTCGAAGAAAACACTCTTCTTCTTCCAGTTTGATTCACCCATGTTGGCATCTTCACCATTGCATCTTTTTTGTCCTATGACGTTTGTCATCTTTCCGAATGACACGTGAACATTTGATTGTTGTCTTAGGATATCTGTTCCAGACAACATCTTTGGAGGATCCCTGTTTTCTACTTGCCCGTCAAATCTTAACTGGTCTAGTCTAAATTTATGACCCTGACTTAGAAAACGACGATGATCCATAAAACACCATTTTTGACTATATGTCAGTCGATGTGCCTTAGCATCAAAATTACAAATAGGACATGCTAAGCTGTTGTGCGTATTCCACCCTGATAAGTTTTTCAATCCTGGAAAATCGCTAATAGTCCACATCAATGCCGCAAACATCTTGAAAGTGCTTTTCTTGTTAGCGTCGTATGTTTCTATCCCATCCCATAATTACTTCAACTCATCAACTAGGGGCTGCAAGTAAATATCTATGTCATTTCCTGGCAAAGCCATAGAGAAAAGTTGTACGGGATAAGAATAACCGGTCAAACAGAATACTTTGTGCTCATGTTCCCAAAAGGATTAAATTCGTCGCTAGCTAAGGCCAGGCGAACACTACGTGGGTCCGATAAAAAAGAAGGATTCTTCTCATTAAATTTTTTCCAAGCAATAGCATTCCTAAGATGCCTAAAAAAACCGACACTATTGTGACCCTCCTTATGCCACATGTCTTTAGATGTTTTGCTGCACATGAATAACCGTTGTAGTCGCGGTATGAGCGGAAAGTACCGAAGAGTCTTTGCTGCTATTGGTTTTCCATTTCTCCTGACTTGAGTTTTTAGCTTGAGAATAGAACCCTTCCGCGTCTTTTGCTTCCATCTTCAAGTCCTACAGCGTTTGCACCTTGTCAATTCTTAATCATCACCTCGGTATAACATGCAATCGTTTGGGCATGCATCTGTTTTCTTGTATTCAACACCCAGCTTCCTAATCATCTTTTTGGCCTCATAGAATGTTGTCGGAAGTTTAGTGCGCTCAAAAGCCTCTCGCAACAAATCTAGGATCATTGACATCGCCTTGTCACTAACACCACACATGCACTTTATATGGTAAAGCTTTACTAGAAATGATAGCTTCGAGTATTTTGAACATCCGGGATATAGTTCTTGCTCTCCGTCTGCAAGTAAATCATTAAAATTCCTTGCCGCGTGACTTGGCCCGTCATATAAATGCAAAAATTCTTGTTCATCATCGTCAACATCTTCATCCATTGTGGTGTCATCGACAACGTGTGGAATAGAGAAATCAAATGCCTCGTTGACCATTTACGTCATTGGATTTACTTGGGAGAGTGGATTATCGTTTATGCTCATACACCTTGTGCCCTCGTCAAAAGGTTTCTCGCCGTGACGAATCCAGACAGTGTATCCGGGGGAAAACGGCCTCATCAACAGGTGGTCGTACGCATCTTCTCTTGTTTGCATAAGTTGGAAGCCACACTTTCGACATGGATATTTTATTATTCCATCGGACGATGCATTAGCAAATGCGAAGTCTAAAAAATTGTTCAATCCTTGATTATATTCTGTACTACCTCGTGGCTCTAAAATCCAACTTTTATCCATATCTAATATAAAGTAAAAAAATTTTACAGTTCTTAATGTAAAACATACGAACTATTGGAATTATAATTATTTTCGTAAACAATGATAATATATTAAACACAGCTAATTTTAAAAAACACAAAATAAATATTAACATTGATTTATGTATTCAACTCACATGGTCTGAATTTTTTCAACCATTTTTATTTTTATATATTACAATTTTAGACTTGAATTTCAATAGATTCTTTCAAATTAGTAATCTTATTGGCTTATTTATGTAAAGTAAATTCACATCATCATTATTATTTATTATTCTCATAGTATCTACTATGAGGTAGAATGTTAGTACGTTAATTAATACTAGTAAAATTAAATTCTTTTATCTATTTAGTTATTTGTTTGTAATTTTCATATTTGTCTATATAGTTATTTATTTATTATCACATTAGTTACAAACTTAAAAAATAATTATACTGTTGAATTTTGTTTTCATAAAAATGTTATAAGATAATCTTTATTTTATAATTTTTTGCTATTATCCTAATTTTTTAAATTTCGCCTACTGATTCGTAATATTTAGGGCAGACCACATAAGGTGTGTTTGACAACTACGTTATAGAGAACAAAAATGCGTTTAATTTTTGTGAACGCTGTTAGTTGATGTTTTGCATATATTTTTTTCTGAACGCATACCTGATTTTACATCCTAAAAGTGCTTACTTGATTCACATGAATTCGCTGGTTATTATTGGTTTTAATAATTTTCTCCATAATTTTATTATCATCATTAACAACTTTTTATTATATTTTAACCATATTTATTTTTGTTAATTTTTTGTTAATGTGAATTATTGATTTTGTTAAAAGCACAAAATTAAAAAAAAATTGTTTATGCATAACAATAGGGTCACAAGTAACATAATTTTATCGCTCAAAATAAATATAAATAAAATAATACTGCAAGTTTTAGCACAATTATAAGTTCATTTTTGTTTGATATTGTAAAATTTATAAATTAAACTCTTGTGTATAGTTTACTATTCTAATTTGTTCATAATGTGTGAAATTATTCATATTAAAAATGATAAATTAAATAAAAAATTAAGTATAGTTAATAATAAAAATATAACTTGTAAAAAATTAGAACCCAAAACACCCATAAAAATAAGATTATTGAGAGTACTAATATATTTAAAAAATATTATTATAATTTAATTTTATAATTCTTTAGTTATTAACTAATTATAATGCAATAAGTGATTTTAATTAATATTACTAAAAAAATATGCATTCTACCAACATTAATGCTAATGTATAATTACCAAACATAAAGCATATTTTGTTATAATAAATCATAAATTTGTTTATATAGTTATTCAATTTTTTAGGAGATAATTTTTTCATGTTAAGTAACCCTATCTTTGCGTCGTCACTCACAGCCCTCCCATCCTCTTTTCAAACCCTATGGTGTCGAAGCATTTCCACCTACCAGCACCTGCACAACGATCGTAACTGCCGTTAGAGCCGCCGAAACGCCGTGTTTCGATGTGGCTCATCTCTGTCATATCTCAATATTCACGTCTCTTCCCTATCTCACTGCTCTTTAGCTCTGCTTTGCTGATTTCCAACGCACACGGCCGGCTACCGAAAATTGCCGAGTGTTCATCTTTCTCCAATGCAGCTCGATGTCTATGCTGGGACATGCGTAGCCATTGTTGGACTCAAGGCATTCGCCCCCCTGTTTCGAGGTTCTAATGGGTAGCAGCAGCCAGGAATTTGATACCCCTTCAGCTACGAAGACGAGCTACAGATCTGGCATTCAACTTTCAACGTTCAAGACTTCAGGTAACCTTGTTTACAATTATTTTGTTTTGACCTTTGACCTATAATAGCTTTGGAGTTTATTAATTAACAATGTTAAAATAACATTAGATACATGCAAACAAAAGGGATTCTAAGTTTTTGTGATAGGCGATAAAGATATTAGATTCAGATAGGCCATGATTAAAAGGTACCAGAAAAGAAGTCGTATGGGATTTGAGGTACTAAGCAGAGATATAAATTGTTGGTTGAACAGACAATTTGTTTCCTACATTAATTAAAAGGTATAATTAAGATACAAATGGTCACTGATTTTTGTGTTGATTTTTCAAAGGCTTGCTTTGGTTTTATTTGTTCGTTGAGCTGTTGTTGCAAAATTGCTAATTTAGTTTTAAATTGTTGAATTATCTGAATTGGTAAAGGGCTAGTTTTGAGATCTATTCTGAAGTGACTTGTTAATTTTTAGATTTAACTCTTAACTAAATTGCAGAATGATGCGATAGATATATGTAACGCAATTATAACTAATCCGTGTTCAGTTACTCTTTTATTATATGGCTAGCAAATTAAAACTTGATATGGTTAACTTAAGATACCATAGCTAACTAATTAAGATTTTAACCTTGTAAATTTGACTGCTTTATATTTTTTTTGCTCTATTTTTTTCTTTTGTACGTCATTATTGTTCAGCAAGTTACTTAAGAATTTTTTTCTTGTTAATCAATAGGCATATACACTACTTACAATATTCAGCTTCTTGTAATTATCGTATTTACAAGTACATAATAATTTATCCTTTTTTGGTTTTAGAATCATGGACTAACCACAATGTCAATGATAAAACAAAAGGTTAAGTAAATACTATGTGTAATTTCTTGAGGATGATGACTTATCGTGTTCGGAAAAAATGAATGAGCAGAGGCTGTAGATTGATCGAGCTTTTTATGTTGTATACCCAACTAAGTGTACTTTCAATCCTTCAAAAAAAAGATGTAGAGTTATGATACCATTCAAATGGGGGAACAATTTAACCAATTTTGATTCATACACGAATTAAAGTTTTTGGCTTACCCAAAGTAATAATCACCCATCCCAGAGAACAAATCTATTGAAAGTTAAAATTTACCTTAAGTCCAAAATGCGTATGACATCAATTTTAGTGCCATTGATTAGTTAATTCTAACTCTCTTAATGTTGATTTCTATATTTTTTTTTGGCAAATTCACTTGGGTGTATGTAATTCTTAACCAAGAAACAAACATCATTTGGGATCATTTATGTATATAATAAAAGTAAATAAATCATCCTGCCAACATGTAATTGTCATATGATTAAAAGAGGTAAAATACAAACTAGATTTATAAGCTTTTATATGTATAAATTCGAAAATTAAAATAAATCTTAGGCATATTAATCATTTAAATACTATAATTCAATGCACAGAAAGTTTTTCCGCTTGGTATAACAAAAAGAGGTGGATAGGGGAGAGCATAAATTTTTCAATACATTAATTCTTGAGTTATAAATGATAGGTATGGTAAAAAACTAACATGACACCTTTGACATTGTAAGTTGAGAATTTTGATAACTAGTAGCAACAAATCTTTATATAGGCTTAAAAAATCCAGATTTTTATAACGGTTTAGATTTGGTTGACAAGATATTTTAAAAAAATATAGATGATATTTTAACCACATGTTAATATCATGATTAAAGAATATAGGAAAATTAGTTTGTGCACAGCTAAAAAAATGGTTTGGTGGCAACAGTGACTACGTACCTTTTAAGTAGTTTTTTATCTGTTATGGATTGTTAGGAAAAGTAGCAATGTTATCGTTTACAAAACTTAATTTAAAATTTAAAACCAAATGATCAGAAATGGTTTGTTATGAATTTTTCATAATATGAAACATATTTTTTTTTAAATTGAAATTAACAAGATTTGGTTCAATATAAAATAACATTGATCTGACTTCTAAGCCAAATAGAGCTTAACACAATACTAGTAAGTATTTTCTGAATAATCATTATGTTGACCATAACAAATTTAGACTACCAATGTTCAGTATAAATCCTCAACAAGGACCAGTGAGGACAGAATGACTCAATCACGCGTTGCATCGTTTCACAAGGACTTAACATAATTAAATGGAGGAAAAAATATAAAATCCTCCTAAGTTATGGTTTTTAATTCTTTTCTCTTTTACTAAGTAAGTTAAACCGTTATAGTAGCATTTGATTAATTTTAGGTATAATCAATTTAATTAGAAAGATTAAAACTATTGTTTACCGATGTGAACAAATTATTATAATTAGATAACCCTATGTACAATAAGATCTTATATATTAGCAGTCAATCATAAATGTACAGAAAAAGATAATGATGTATCTGAATTCGAAAAATTACAAATAAATTCAATCTAAAAAGTCTTTGTCTTCTTCCAGAATTTTATTGGGATCAGAATGCATGCAAAGTTAATTCTTTGGTTGGTGAACTCAACTAAGTCGTTTTCCGGGTTCACAAGCTTTTCTTCTAATCCCCTTCGTCGTGGTACACCCCTGCTCAGGAATATTTCGGATCCTCGTTGTTGTTTTAGAACCTGTTTCTCTTGTTCCAATCGGCTAAGATGTTCGTGGACAAGTCCCATGATCTCTGTGGGATTTTTTGTCCTCGATGCTTCAGGTCGGGACACTTGTGAGATTATTTTGCGTTTTTCCGAATTCAAAGGATGCGCATCTCAGAGCACATGTTTTTTCCTATTAGCTCGAGGACGTATGACTGCTGCATACTCGTTGATATGTTGGTCATCTTCTAGGGCTTCAGAGTCTGAAAATATGTACAAATCTTTAGGGATGTCGTCTACCATGGTGTGATGTTGACTTCCGGAGGTCCGGCAAAGGTGTGTTTATTTTAAATGTAGTGTGCAGGACTGAAAAATTCAGTTACACAAATATTAAGTTATTAAGGATGAAAATTATTACTAAAGTACTAATTGTAAGTACATATGGAAAATTATAAATTTCTTGATAGAGAAAATTTTAACGTGTAAAAATTAATGAACGAGGTAAAAAATTCAGTTAAAAACTTTTACTTATATACTAAATAAAATCAAAATGGCTTATAAAAAAATAGACATAAACGTATTCACCACACGTGTTTTGTTTTTAGTAATTACTTAGAATAAAAAAATTTGTGAATTCAATGTTTCGAGAAATCCTGAACAAGATATGCAAAGCGAATTTAAATGGGTCATGAAAACTATTGTACATAAATGGCGAATAACTATTTTTTTTATATAAAGGTAATTTGCATAAGGTTGGAGTAAAGATCGTTGGGTGCAGATGAAGGAATGAATAGAGTTGAGTACTAAAACAGAGACCTGAGTGAATATGACAATAAATTAATATATAAATAAATAAAAATGAGTAGAAAATAGTTCTAGAGAATGATATTTGAGAAAAAGAATTCAAAATCAGATACCGTCTGTGTTCGGAGGAGAGAATAGAAATATTTATATTACCTCTTATCAACGGAAAATTATAACTTTTTAAGTTAAATTTGAAATTCAAGTGAAATAAAATATTTATTTCTACCAAATTATCATATCCTAATTCCTGTTTAAGAAGGAGGTTCAAATTTATTAGGTAACTAGAAAAAAATTTTATATTTTAAATTAATTTATTCAGAAGATTAAAAAATTTAAATAATAAACATAACAAAATTACAACTCAATTCCTATTAATACAAATTTAATTGTATTTGCAAAATAGTTCACTATTTAAAATGCATTTACATAGTGATGCTTATGGATCAATTTAAATTTTAAACTACTATAATGGTAAAACATTTAGTCTATTTTATCGGAACAAATCAGTTCTGATACTACGGTATGATTTTGAACTAATCCCAAATTGTGTGCTTTGAGTTTCACTAACATAAATTACCCCTAGTTGCCACTAGTTTACCCAAAACTCTAGCCTAAGTCAAACCCCATTCACTGCACATTCACACGGCGTCTGTTGGGGTTGCATCCCTACAACCCTCGCCGTGCCCTTCCACCACAATTCCCGCTATCTGCTTCGCTGAACCCTTTTCCTGATTGTTCATCGTCGGCTTCAAGTTGGTTTCGCATTTCAAAGGTGACTTTTTGTGTATTTTTAATTGAATTTTATATGTGGTTTTGCTCTATGTATATGTTTCTGATTAATTTACCGGTGAACATGAATTTTTCCTCTGCTCCGTAAGTATAAACTTTGAGTTGGGGTGCATTGGTACAAGTTTTGCTGCTGCTCTATCGTGGCGCTATTCTTCTGGAGGATGTGACCTTGTTTCCCGTTTAAGTTATTTTCGGCGGCTCTGTTCCTTCTTGACATCGCTGTTCGGTTGCATTTGTGGTGAGAATTGAATGCTCTTTTTTCATTCGATTTTGTTTATTGTTGCACTATCTCTTGATGTATTTCTAACCGTGCATATCCTGTTGACATCTTCATCTGCTCTGCTACTCGGATACTATTTTGGATGCTTGGTGCATGCGTGACAAGTTAGGCTGATCTAGGTGTGGGTTCAACTTGTTGTAGGAAAAGCTGCTGGTGGATTCTGGATAGCTATTAGGTTTTGGACCATGTCCGACCAAAATTATTCGTAACACAACCCAACAATCAAACTCTGGAGTACAAATAGAGGAGTATCAGAGGGAGATTACAAAATTGAAGGCAGCAGCAGCAGAACAAAAGGCAGAGATTACATAATTAAAGACAGCAGCAGCAAAACATAAGGCAGAGGCAGCAGAAAAAATGGAAAAGAGATAGACCATGGTGAATCTGGTAAAATACATAATCCAATAGCAAGGAGATACTTTGCCACCTAAAATTGATGCACAGCTGATGTCTTTGGGGAATGGAACACAATAGGGATCTTTTAACAATTAAATTTTTTCTTCTTTCCGTTATGAACAGTATACTTTGAGATCAAATTATTAACTATTTTATTTTGTTATCTATATATATGGATCATTTGGGATATCTTAGTATTGTGTTTTATGTCAAGTATGTTTTTTTAATTGTAATTGCAAACATAATCAGTTAAATTAATACGAAATATTTTTAAATTAAAATATTTCATATGAACAAAAATTCAAATAAAGTATTTGTTTGAAAAAAAGCCTTTAGCGGCGGTTATTGTTGAATGCTGCAAAATCCAATTTTTTAAACAAAATTAAATAGCAGCGGTTAACGAACCGTCGGGAAAAGTTTCTCAACCTAGCTCTGGAAAGCAGCAGCGGTTCTCAACCGCAGCAAAACGTATTCACCGGTAAAACGAGGTTTGGCAGCAGTTATTCCGGCGGTAAAAAAAAAACTGCCACTAAAGGTTTGCCGGCGCCTTTAGTTTTAGCGGTCACTTACCTGTTGCTGTATGTTTAGCGGCGGTCAAAAAAGCGCCACTATCTGCCGCTCCTGTTGTAGTGAACCTTATATTATTACTGTGAAACTAAGATATATTGAAGAATAGGTAATAACAATATATAGTA
>NC_029786.2:88158708-88167214 GCF_000816755.2 Arachis ipaensis
CAATTTAGATATTTGAAATTATAAATTTATAATTAAAAATGTAAATGTCAAATAAAAATATCAATAATTCTCTCTAATTATTTTTCGAATAATTATTAGAATTTAAACTCAAGCAGCCAATAAAAAAAGAGAGCACTCATCTAGTCTGTAAAGAGTAATGATACAAGTGAGGTATTTTAGTCCCATAAATAAATGTCATTCAAGGTTCATAAATAACAGTTATTAGAAATACATGAAAAGAGATGTCATAGTATACACATTATACAATACATTGCAATAAAGGATTCCAAAATTAGAGAACTCTAGTTTTTCCTTTTTCTTTCTTGTTTACAAGGCTGCAACTTGTCTTTTCTTCTGCAGTATGCTCTGTCATTGCTTCTGTTATTTTTTCTTAACCTGAACCATCTTCACATGGTATTAGAACCAGTGTTGCTATTGTTGCTCTTCAATTCCTTCTTTTTCGCTGTGAAATTCATTAATGGATGCTAAAACCCTAATCCCATTTTTTCCCTTATTGTGTTGTGTGTTTAACCTTTGTTTCTTGGCGTCTTCGAATCCATGACTTTATCTTTGAATTAAATAACAAGAACTTTCTTGCACATATTCTTAACAAATTAGGTGACTTGAATTTTGTAACTTGGCAGATCATATTCAAGAAGGAACGGTTCCTCCATAATATGAATCTGATGTTATTAAGGTAGTAGGAACAATTTCTGCAAAATATACAAAATGGATGCTATAGGATTATAACTTGAGTTCTTGGATTTTAGCTTCTGTAGATACTTCTATCAAGAACAGAATTTTTTACTGTACATCTACATTGCAAATTCGGAAAACACTTCAAGTGTATTTTGAAAAAAATACTAAAACTAAGGTCAAGCAACTCAGAAATCAACTAAAAATGCTAAAAAAAAAATAAAATCTCAGCATATCAGGTTATCTCTTACAAATCAAGAACATTACTCACTAATAGCACTTGGCTATCATATGAAGCATGAAGATCACATTGAAGCCATCTGTGAAGGGCTTTCAGAAGAATTTTCAAACTGCATCACCTTAGTTCAAGCCAAACCTGAAATGTTTAACATTAGTGAAGTTGAAAACTTGCTCGTTTCTCATGAAGACACCATCGAAAAGTTGAAAAATGCTTATCTTCCTCTTGCTCAAGCCAATTATGCACAAGAAAATTTCAATAATCAAGATTTAATAATAGAGGATTTGGAGGCAAAAGAGGTGGAAGATTTGTCAGGTTCTTTCGTGATGGAAGGAGTTCTTGGCAACTTCAGAATTAACAGCAATGCCAAGTATGTAGCAGATTTGGTCATACTGTTTAGGACTGTTCATGGTTTGGTTAATCCAAAAACTAAACCTATTTTTGGGTTAACCAAAAATATAATTTAGTTGATTAACCAAATTGGTTTTATGTGATAAAATTGGTTATTAACCGGTTAGAAAATTCAAAATCCGATTTTTAACCAATTATAAAAATAAAAACCACTTTTGAAAAATAACCGTTTTTTTTAAACCGATTTTTTACATAGAAAAAATGGATTTTTCCAAAAAAAAAAACGGTTAACTAATTTGAACACAAGAGTTGCATTAAATTTGATTTTGGTTTTGGTTAATCGGTTAAAAATCGGTTTTTAAAATTATTTCATTAAATTGGTTAACCAAAATGTGGTTATAATTTTTTAACCGATTAACCACAATTTGATTATTTTATGAACACCCCTAATACTGCTCTTCAATGGTTCTCTCATTTTGATCAAAATTTTCAAGGGTAGCCTTCTCATTTTAACCCAGCTCTTTCATCACAATCCTCTAATACATCAGTTTCTCATCTACCATCTCCTTTCACTTCCTTCCATCAACCTCAGTTCTTTCTTGCTGCACAATTCATTGCCACTGACAACTCTTTGTATTCTGATTCTGGTGTGAGTCACCAATTAACCATGATTTATCATGTCTTATTTCGTTGGTGACTATATAGGACTTGATTAGTTATATGTGGCAAATGGTTCAGGTATTTCTATTGCAAAATAGGTCATTCTTTATTAATTAACCCCATCACCAACAAGATTTTTGTTTTAAATATTTTATTGCATATTCTCCAACTTGCAAAAAATTTAATAAGTGTGTCCAAATTCTGTTTAAACAACAATGTCTTATTTGAATTTCATCCCTTTTATTGTGTTGTGAAATCACATGTATCCAAAGAAGTTCTCCTTTAAGGATAGCTTAAAAATAGATTGTATGCCTTTGACAATATTAGCATCCTAAAATATGTTAATGATTTTTCTGGTTTTCACTCATTTTTAGCTAGTTGTAAAACAAATCTTGAAGTTTGGCATAAAAGATTAGGACACCCTTTTTCCCTTATTGTTCATAATGTTCTCACTCATTCTAATATACCATGTTCTAATAAATCATATTTTGCGACTTTTGAGTGTGAACCTTGTTCTAAAGGAAAAATGCATGCTTTACCCTTTCCTCTTCTACTACAGTTTACTCTTTTCCTTTGGAACTAATTTTTATTGATGTTTGGGGCCCTAGCTCCACTGTTTCTAGATCAGGTTTCAAGTATTACATGAGTATTGTTGATGCTTATACCCAATATACTTGTCTTTATTTACTAACATCTAAGTCTCAAGTATTTCAAGTGTTTCAGCAATACAAAAATCTTATGAAAACAAACTGGTTGTGCTTTAAAGTTTGTTCAGACAGACAATGCACAAGAATTTCTCTTCCAATACTTTCAAAACCTTACTTCATGAACATGACATCTTCCACAGGTTATCTTGCCCCCACACTCATCAATAATAAGGTATTACTGAGCAGAAGCATACGCACATCACTGAGATGGGTCTAGCTCTCTTAGCTACTGCTAATCTTTCCCATATCTTCTGGGGAGATGCTTTCCTGACAGCAACCTTCTTAATCAATAGACTACCTACAAAGATTTTAAATTTCAAAACTCTTTATGAAATGCTTCACAAAACTAAATCAGATTACTCTCTCTTGGGGATCTTTGGTTGTGCATGCTTTCCTCACCTTCGGTCTTATAATCAATATAAATTAGACTATCGATCTTACTTGTGCTTGTTCTTAGGTTATGTGCCACAATCCAAAGATTTTAAATGCTTAACTAAGTCCAGAAAAATTATTATAGCTAGGAATGTCTTATTTGATGAGAAGCTCTTTCCTTATTCTTCCACGTTTCCAACTAACTCCAACTCCTCATCCTTCTCCTCCCCTTCTCTTTTTTCTGGTCATCCCAGTTTTTCTGTTCCTTCTATTCCAATTTCTACTTCTAATCACACTTTTGATGCCAATATTCTGCTTCCCCCATTATCTCTTAATAACAATATTTCTAATACTCCTATATCTGCATCCTCACCTTCAGACAATCCTCCTTCCCACCCATTGATCCCAATTTTTCTTCATCTATTCCTGTTTCTGGTATAAAATTACGATTATCAACTCTATTTTCATCTCCTATTCTTCCATCTTTGCCTCCCTCTACTACAAACACTCGTGCTATCATAACTCGCTTTAAATCTGGTGTTACTAAACCATATGCTCTAAATACTACTGTTCTTCACATTGACCTATTTCAAAATCCCCAAAAAATTGTCACTCAAGCTCTCAAGACAAGTCATTGGTTTCAGGCTATGCAAGATGCATATAGTGCCTTGATGACAAATAAAACTTAGAACTTGGTGCAGCCTCTTCCAAATGCATCCATTATTGGTTGTAAGTGGATTTTCACTATTAAACGTGGCCCTGATAATTCCATCAAGAAATACAAAGCTCGATTAGTAGCTAAGAAATGTTATCAAATTGAAGGTCTGGATTATTCTCAAATATTCAGTCCAGTGAGGCATTGTCTAAAGGCTGGCCCCTACACCAGTTTGATTTTAATAATGCATTTCTTAATGGTGAATTAACTGAACATGTTTATATAACACCTCCTCCTGGGTTTCATTCTTCCAATTTAGGAACTGTTTGCAAACTTGATAAGGCCATATATGATCTTAAGCAAGCACCTCGTGCTTGGTTTTTGAAATTTAAATCTATTTTAAACATTCTTGGTTTTGAAAATACCAGGGCTGACATTTCTTTATTCTAAACATTCTCTTCTACCTATGTTATTTATTTACTTGCATATGTCGATGACATTATTATCACTGGAAATAATAACACTGAGATTGAACAGATAAATGTCCAACTTAATTCTATTTTCTCTTTAAAAGATTTAGGCCAATTACATTATTTTTTTGGTTTAGAATTCAATTTGCATATTCCGGTGCTTTCCACATTTCTTAGTCTAAATACATTCTTGATCTTCTAAAAAGAGCGAATTTGAGCCATTCAAACTCTGTTTCTACTCTTATGTTATCAACAGTTCATCTCACTTTAAAAGGGGCTGACATTTTTGAACAACCTACACTATATCGTTCCATTGTAGCACCCTGAAATTGCCTATGCTGTGAATAGGGTAAGCCAGTTCATGCACCATCCACTACAACATCACTAGTCAGCTGTGAAGCAAATCCTTCGATACTTATTAGGTACAATCCATCATGGCCTTCACATTTCTAAAAGCATTGATTCTCAAATTTTGGCTTTTGCTAATGCTATTTGGGAAAATGACTTGGATGATAGGAAGTCTACTAGTGTTTACTGCATCTATCTAGGCTCAAATCCCATTTTTTTTTGGAGTAGCAAGAAGCAACAAGCTGATAGTAGATCATCAACTGAAGCTGAATATCGATGCTTGGCTGAGGCGACTGCGAAAATCATCTGGATCCAAAAGTTGCTTGCTGACATTCATGTTGCCTCGTTCGTAGCCCCAAATGTGTATTGTGATAATTTAGGAGCAGTCCTACTCAGTCAAAATCCCGTGCTGCACAACCGTAGCACACATCCCTTCTCACTCTCAATTTGTCGATGTGTTAACTAAACCTCTCACTAAGCCATCCTTCATAAAATTCAGAGACAAACTAAGTTCTTCTAGCTCCGACTCTCAGTTTGAGGGGAGGTGTAAAAGTAGTGATACAAGTAGGTATTTTAGGCCATTAAATAAGTGTCATCCTAAGCCCATAAATAAGAGTCATTAGTCATATATGAAAAGAGATGTCACAGTATATACATTGTACAACACTTTGCAATAAAAGATTCTAAAATCAGAGAGCTCTAGTTTTTCCTTTCTCTTTCTTGTTTACAAGGCTGCAACTCTTCTTCTCTTCTGCAGTATACTCTGTCACTGCTTCTGTTATTTTCTCCTAGCCTAAACCATCTTCACATAGTCATCAACAATAAAAAATAGTTTAATTATTTTGTTAGTCTATATAATTTCATCAGTGTTATAATTAGATCTTGATAAAGTTTTAAGCGTTGTCAAAATTACTCACGAAAAATTAAAACTGAAGTTATACCCATAAAAAATAGAATTCGATCGACAAAACTAACCAAATGCTACAAAATAATTCAAAATTTTCAAATTACCCCCTTTTCTAACCTAACCTAATTCCAAATTTTCACCCACACATTCTTCCTATCACAATCTGTAGTCATTGCCACCACCTATCCCACTAGGGGTGGCAACAGGGCGAGTAGGGTGGGTTTTCGCTCTACCCGACCCCGTCCCGCCCTACAAAAAACCCGCATCAAACCCGCTCCGCCCTACCCGCGGGTAGTAAAATGTTAAACCCTAACCGCCCCTACCGGTGGATTTATCGATGGATTTGGTAATAAATTTGTTGGGTAAAAAAGTTACCGTCGGCTTCAATTTTTTCGACGGTAAATTCGCCAATAATAATTGGAGAAAAAATAATGGCGCGAACATTATCGATGGATAAATCCGTTAGTAATCCTAATTAATGCAACACTGCATTTTGGTCACTCGCAAAGTGTTACTGTCGGATTTATCCGCTTGTAATCTTGTCCTAAATTCGAATCGGAAACCCTCTTCCCCCTTATTTTCGAATTACACACTCTCTCTAACCTACTCCTATCTCTCTCTTTCCTTCTCTCTCTTTCCTTCTCTCTCTCCCCAACCAGCCTCCTCTGCCAGCGTTGGCCACCACCAACAGCGTCCAAAGACTGCATGAACTCGGTTGGTGCTCCTTGCATCGGGTTGGTCGCTCTGTCGCCACTGCTGCTCTTTGTGTCGCTAGAGCTGCCTCCTTTCTCCCTCCAGGTAGGTTGGTCACCGCTGCCACCACTGCGTCGTCCATGCTATCACTATGCTAGAAAAGTCCTCTGTGCCACCATTGTCTCTAGGTAACTCACTCACTAGTTAGTTTAGAGTAGTTAAACCCTAAACCCTAATTTAGCTTTGCCCTTCCATCCCCCCTCACACACACACACACACACACATCTTTGGTTGCAACCAAACTTTCAATTCACATTTAGCTTGTTTTAAGTCATCAAATTTGTTTAATATCTCATGTTTATTTAATCCTACTTTTGGTGAAGATGATTTTTGTGTTTGTATTGAGAATCAAATTATCTATCTATAATGTTGTAAATTATCTATCTGTAATATTTTTAATTGGATTAGCCAGGACTCCCTCTTGGTTACTGTAAAGCATAGGATGAATACTTCTTCATGCCCATAGTAGATCAAATGTAAGTAATAACTAATATTGTTTGTCATTTGTTTGATATTTTATTTTTACTTTTTTAACATATTTACAACTTTTGTTTGAGAGCCGTTAGATGGATTTTCGTAGACCTGGGCTGAATTTCTTATATCCTGTATGTGTTAGGATTTTTCATTTAACATAAGATTTAGCAGAGCTATTCCTAGCTGGTACGTTTCTTTAACATCTTATTTTTTATTTTTTTCATTGTTCAGCATTTGTGTTGTTCAAATCATTTATACAAGTTTCAAATTATAAACATCATCTTTGTAGTTACTAATTAATGATTTTATATTGCACTGATATTAAACTATTCATCATTCAAGTATGGTAATTTTTCTTTGTTATCTTACATGTTTTTCTTCATTTTAGGGTTGTTAAGGTAGAGCCAATGAAAGAGAAATTATTGGAAAATAATCAGCAAACTTATTGGGTCCCTAATTTTGTCAAGGTTATATTGCACTATACTTTTTCTTTTATTTTTTGAGCTACTTTACAATTTTGTCAAAGAATTGTTGAAAGGTATTTTTTGTGTTACAAATTGCAACTTAGAAAAATTAAAAGTAGAAAGGAACAATACTTTTCTAAATACTCTGTTGTTCGTATATGGATAAGAGCTTCCATAATACTTTTCTAAGAAACAGTACCTTTTTTCAAGACTTGATATGTCATTTATCTTTGCATGTTGGATTTGTTTAATTCAAAATTTGATATGTAAGATTTTATGTTCGTATCGAGACTTATTTCTTATTGTTAAAATTGTTATATGAAATTGGATCAGATTGTTTAAAAAATTAAAATTTAAGTTTACCGGCAGATTTGTCGTGAAAATCCGCCGGTAGTTATTAATTTAATTATTAGTAAGTAATATATTACTGTTGAATTTATTGGGGGATAAATCCGATGATAAAAATTATTGGCAAAAATTTTCTGATGATAATTAGCGGTGGACAAAAAAATCCACCATTAAATAATTACTGATGAGATTTATACCGTTGGATTTATTTCGATGCTAAATCCATCAATAAATACGACGGTATCCGGCGAATTTCTTGTAGTATTTATGGGTAGTTTTATCAGCGTTCAAAACATTTGTGGGTAGAAATAGTAGTTTATTCTTATATCTTTATTTTTTTCCCCTTTCAATTGGGTTTCTACACAACTTTTAAATTAACGGAATATTCTTCCCAAAAAATATGTAGTAAAAAATCTAATTAGGTTCTTAATTATGGATACTTTTAATTTGTGGAGAAATGTTCATTAACTCTAATATTTTTTATATTGGCAAGGATCTAATTACAAAACTAAAAGTAGTATAAGGACTCAATTGAATGAGAAAAAGAATAGTTTAAATATGTTTATATTTTAAAAAAACAAAATTAAAATATTACTTTAAATGAGAATATATTAGAAATGTAATTTGATTAATAAATTTAGTCCTCTCTTAATTAGCATCATTCACATAGTAAAGAGATACATATTTTTGTTTTCCCTGTTCATTGTCCTAACAAATAAACATCTTTTATTTTTCTGTATTTTTGGTCATACAGTGTCGGAACAGAAAGCAACACATCACCTTATCATATGGCAAAAATACTATTTACCATCTACACTAATACTATTTACCATCTACACTATGTCTAAAATTAGGCAAAGGCTTTCTTTCATTCTTGACAAAGGTTTAGTAGTACACCATCTAATCTAGTCTTACTATTTCAAAACACTATCTGTTACGGACTCGGGTTCCGACCTTAGCGGTCCAATGACGATTTAGCCCTCAAGTCCAATTTTCCCTCTTTGGCCCAAGAATTTGGGACCTGGATAGCCATAAATCCCTCACTGGATATGTATCGTATCTT
>NC_029786.2:88168160-88184188 GCF_000816755.2 Arachis ipaensis
ATCTGCCCATAAAAATATCTACAAACTTTATTATTCTTCAAATCTGAAAGTCAAATTTGTTATTTAAATTAAAAAAATAAAATCTATATCAAAGATGTTACGGACTCAGATTCCGGCCTTAGCGGCCTAATAACGATTCGGCCTTCAAGCCCAATTCATCCCCCTCGGCCCAAGAATTCGAAACCTTCTGGATAGCCACAAATCCTTAACTGGTATTTAAATTCAAATACGAATCGTATCTTTCCCAATTTAAAAGATCAGAGGAAGGAAAAAGCACTTATATAAGGGGAGTCTCAGATTCCTCCTAGGTATGCGATACACGAAACCCTAAAACCTTACCTCTTAGATCCATTCTGACTTGAGTATCGAAGTGTCTTTGCAGGTCACCCATCCCTATTTAGCTCCACTGGATTGGACGCCGCAAAGCTGGTCACCCTACTTGGTCGTGGATCCCATTGTTCAAGGTAACTCGCAAACATTGGCACTGTCTATGGGGATCCAAAGCAAGAGAGCTCAGCGACCTCCGTGCAATGGATAACTAGCATTCCCTTACAGAGAATGGGAAGTACACCCCCCTGAGAACCACCAAGCACCGAATGGGGTTAGGATTCTGAGCATGGTCCGTACGGAGGTGACACCTAGTCACCAGCCACGAAATAGCTGAAATCGCACCCCAAGTCGGTTTCATGCCCTTTTGGTAGAACGGGGCCCAACAACACCCAAATCATCCAAAATTGTAGCACAGACTATATAACTTGGAAAGAGAAGTAGCCTCCCAAGATCGCTACCATCTGGCACCTAGCTCCGAGGCGCACTCAAGGACACAAGAGAGGCATCGCTCCCAATCGACAGAGCGGCAAAACGGAGGAGGTCAGGGTAGGGATGATAAGTGCACTTATCGGGACAAAACAAGATCCCAAACCCTGTGTGACCCCTTAAAGAGGAAATAGCCAATCTCCCATATGGAGGAAAAGGCAGTGCAATGAACCCATTATCCTGGGAGCAACCTCTTTTAACGAATGAGTCCTCTGGATTCGTCTGCCCAAACACTTTAACAAGCCGACGGATATGCACTATGACGACACCAAAGAGCTCCAGGAACATCTTACTGCTTTTGAGGTACGGATGAATCTAGAAGGGGTTCCCGACAAAGTGCAGGACATTTCCAGTAACCCTTGCAAGACCAACGATCAAGTGCTTTAACGCGCTTCCTCAAGGGTCCATCAGGTTTTTCTTGGATATCTCCTAAAAGTTTATGGCCCAATTCACCACTCAGATGTTCAAAGCAAAATGCCCTATAAACCTCCTGGGGGTGACTCAGCATGACGACGAGCCAACAAGAAAATACTGGATCTATTCAATAATGAATGCCTAGAAATTTACGGTCTCACGGACTCGGTCGCGAGGAAGTGCTCCGGCAAAACACCACCTAAGATGGAGGAAGGGCGGAATCTCAAAACTATCAGAACAACCCCAATAGATGAAACATACACTGACCCCACCATTGTGGTAAAAGTGGTAGTCAGCAGGCCATGTGAAAAATCCAAATCCTTTCAAAAGAAAGAACTCAAGATCCTTGTAGCTACCACCTCCAAACCTCGAACAACACCCATATTCCCTGATGTTAGCTTCAGCCCACATGACTGCAAACTTGGGAACATGGCCGACGACCCGCCCATGGTCATTACAGCTAGAGCTGAAATAGGCCTCGTTAAGAGAATTCTGGTGGATATAGGTGCCGACTCCAACATACTGTTTTGGAATGCTTTCGATGTCCTGTGACTCAAAGAAGCAGACCTCCAGACCTACTAACATGGTGTAGTCGGCCTAAGGGACTTCTTCATCAAACTAGATGGAGAAATCAGGCTACCGATTTGTATAGGGAGTGGAAGTCAGAAGAGATCAGTTATGGCCAACTTTGTTGTCCTCAAGGAGTCCACTGTGTACAATGTCATTTTGGGAAAAAAAACCATCAACGACTTCAATGCAGTGTGGTCTTCACAAAGTTCCTGACAATGAAGTTTTAGTGGATGACGGGAACATAGGAACTATTCACGGCGACTTTCAATCGGCAATAGCTTGCAACAACGCCAGCTATCCCTGAGAAAGAAATATCACAATGCCGTGGGAATATTCATCACCGACCTAAACACAAGGGTTGAGGAGTGTCCCCAACTAGAACCAGAAGGAGACCTGGAGAAAGTACAAATAGGTGACACGGAGGAAAAATACATATTCCTAAACAAGAACCTACCTTACAAGCTTAAGGGACCCCTCTCCACCCTCCTAAAAGAAAACGGACACCTATTTGTATGGACGCCTGTCGACATGCCCGGGTTGGCTCTAGGGTTCACGTTTGATAGGCTGTCTATAAAACTAGAGGCTAAGTCAAACGCACAAAAGAGGCAAAAAATATCTGTTGATTGGGCAGCTGAGGTCAAAAGGCAGACCACTAGTCTACTCCAGGCCGGGTTTATCCACGAACTCACCTACTCGACCTGGTTATCAAACGTGGTCCTCGTCAAGAAACCCAATGAAAAAATGGAGAATGTGCGTGGATTATTCGGACCACAACAAGGCATTCCCCGGAGACTTTTTTTCCTTTGCCCAACATTGACAACCTAGTCGACTCGGCCTCCAGATACAAGTACTTAAGCTTTATGGATGCTTACTCCGACTACAACCAAATTCTGATGCACCAGCCTGACAAGGCAAAAAGGGCATTCATCATGCCAGACGGCATCTACTGTTACACAATTATGCCATTTGATCTGAAAAATGCCGGAGCCACTTACCAACAGCTCATGACAAAGATCTTCCATGATCAAATCAGCAAGATGGTAGAGGTATACATCAACGATATGCTCGTCAAGACCACATATACGGGATCTCTGTTTGAAGATTTGCATCTAGTCTTCAAGTCCTTCTACAAGCACAGAATGCGACTAAACCCGGCAAAATGTGCTTTCGCCATGGATGCCAAAAAATTCCTCGGGTTCATGATAACCTAGCGTGGGGTCAAGGCAAACCCAAACAAGTGTGATGCGTTCATCTGGATGACTAGTCCCGGAATGATTAAAGACGCCTAGAGGCTAACAGGATTACTCACCGCCCTCTCCCAATTTCTAGGAACCTTAGCTCAAAAAGCGTTGCCTTTTTTCAACTTGATGAGGAAGGGAATTACGTTCCATGGACTTTGAATGCAAAGAAGCCTTCCTCCACTTTAAAAGCTCCTATCAGAACCTCTGGTCTTGGCCAAGCTAGTAGATAGAGAATCTTTATTCCTTTACCTGACCATCACTGAGGAAGCCATAGGAGCGGCCTTTATCAGAGAGGAGAATAAGCAGCAGTTCCCGATATACTTCATCAAGAAAGTATTCCAAAATTCCGAATTGCAAAATTCTTAGCTCGAAAAGCTGGCCTTCCCCTTGCTCGTCTCTTTAAGATCGCTAAGGCAGTACTTTTAGAGTCATCAAATGGTGGTCCGCACAGACCAACCCATCAGGCATGTACTCCAGAAACCCGACTTGGCGGGAAGAATGATGACATGGTCCGTGGAGCTATCATAATTCAACATTTCATACCAACCAAGGCATTCCATCAAGGCCCAAGCCATGGCAGACTTCCTGGCCAAAATAGCCCATCAACAGCCCATTCTCTCTGTGCAACGGTGGAAGCTCCACATTGACAGAGCATCCAACCAAACTTTTAACAGTGTAAGAGTAATCTTAGAGAACTCGAACGGCCTCCTGTATAAGCAGTCTATCAAATATGAGTTTTTCGTGTCTAAAATAGCCAAGCAGAGTACAAGGCTATCATAGCCGAGCTCTCCCTGGCCAAAGAACTTGAGGTCAGAAATATGGAAGTCAATAGTGACTCACAATTCGTCATATCACAGATTAGCGGAACGTACCAAGCTCGGGATCCCTTGCTCCAAAAATACTTGGAAAATGCCAGAGAACTGTGCACAGCCTTCGTCGAGGTGACGATCCAACATGTCTCTCGAGAAAAGAATACTAGAGTGGACCTACTATCAAAGCTGGCCAGTACCAAGTTCTTCGGAGGAAACTACTCCCCCATCCATGAGGCAATCAATGAACCATCTATCCCTTTGATCCTAAGCCAATAGGAAAACTCATATTGGACAACTTTGATCATGCAATTTGTAGAGGAAGGAGAGCTCCTGAGCAGCCCATCCGAACAAAAACAAATGAAAAGGGAGGCCGCTAAGTACACCATAATCCGATGGATCCTATACCAGAGGGGCATCTCTCAGCCACTCCTCAAGTGCCTCCGCCCTGACTAGATAAAGTACGCCATGAGGGAAGTACACGAGGGTTGCGACGGCCACCGCATGGGCAGGAAGGCCTTAGCCTAGAAATTGATGAGAGTTGGTTACTATTGGCCAACTATAATTTACGACTCGATGCAACTCACCAGGTCGTTTGTTATATGCAAGAAAACGGGAAGTTTCACAAAGTCCTGGCAAAAGAGCTGTCTAGGTGTGGTAGTGGGGTGAGTAGGGGTAGGTTTTTGCCCTACCCGACCCCACCTTGTCCTCCTTTCATTTCACTACTACCCGCTCCACCCCTATTAACGGGTAGTAGACTGCTCTACTCTAACCCTTCCCGCGGGTACCCTCCCCGCCCTTATAAAAATTAAATAAAACTTTAATTTTTATATATAAATTAAGATAAAAACTTAAAATTCATACATAAATTAAAATACAAACATAAGATTCATAAAATAAAATACAAACATAAGATTCATACAATGTCAAATAACCCGAAATTAAAGAAAGCTAATATTTGATCACTACAAATTTAACACCATAATAAAGAAATTGCAACATTAGATATAAAAGAGTATTCAATCCTTATTCTTGATCACTTTCCACATCTTCATCATCATTAAAAGTTTTCAAGTCAAGATTCGAACCTGAAAATCAAAAGAGATAGCAATTAATAAATTAATTAGTATTATGTAAAAAATTAATATAAATGAATATTAAATAATATATCACCTTTACTCCCTAAAGCTACCCACAACCAACTTTGGCCACACATCAAAGCTTCAATTATGCTTTCTTTGAGCTTTCTACGATAAGAAAAAATTACACGACCACTTGTACTAAAAGTATATTCAGAAGCAACAGTGGATACTGGAATAGCATATATATCCTTGACTTTTTTTGCAAGAACTTTAAATTTCATCTGATTGTTCTTCTACCATTTCAAAACATTAAAGTTAGGAATATTTGGAGGATGAATTTACTCCTCAAGATAATGATTAAACTCAATATTCACATATGAAGCCTTGTTATTTTTCTTCTTTTAAGATATACCATATAATCATCATCCCCAAATAGGCTTACATTTTCACTTTCATCAACTTCTTTTGTACCAACATATGACACATCAGAACTCATTTTTTGATTGTATTCATTAACCAACTCATTATACAACTAATAAATTCTGTCAACTTGCTTGAAACATTCTGTTGGATCTGTATACATTTTTTCAAATTGAAACTCAACCCCAACCGTCTTATACCTAGGGTCTAAAACAGCAGCAACACTCATAATGCCATGAATTTCATCCCAATACCTTTCAAATTTTTTCTTCATGCTAGATGCCATATTAGCAATTAATGGATTACTAGAAATTTTTCATTCATCCAATGACATTTTTATTTTACAAACTAGAGTAAAATAAAAATTGGCAGTTGAAAATTTAGAACAAAAAAACAGTTGAGTAACATCATAAAATAACTTCAATCTATCACATATTTTCTTAGCAAGTTCCCACTCTTCATTACTTGGCACAATTTTATATTAGGGTTCCTTTTGCCTTAACCTAGGAAAGATAGCTTTATACAACAAAGTAGTTTCGAACCTCAAATAAGCTGAGTTCCACCCAGTCAGGCAATCAAGAACTGATTTTCTAGTAAATGGAATCGTTGTTTTTGCACACCAACTCACAAAAATTTCGTTCTTTTTCTGCCCTGCAGTCCAATACAATACACTACAACGAATCTTTTCAATACTTTTCTTAACTATACTTAAACCATCCTTCACAATCAAATTCAATATATGAGCACAACAACACATATGTAACAATTTACCTCCCAACATCAAGAATGAAGAATCTAAATGCCTCAATAGTTTATCTATCATAGCATCATTAGTAGAACAATTATCCAATATAGAAGTGGACAATTTTCTATCAATGTTCCATTCTAATAATATTTTCATCAATGTTTGAGTGAGAACTTCACTTGTTTGGGAACAAGGAACATAATAAAAGCTTAAAAGATTAACAAACATGCAAGCATTTTAGACTAACGAAACTCAACATATGAAAACAAAACAATGTATAAAAGTTTATGAAATTTTTAAAGTACCTCAATAGGTGTATTTGAAACCTCCACAAACTATCAATATAGTGAGCCATGACAACTATGTATCTTTTTTCTTGATTAGAAGTCCACATGTCGCTAGTTGTTGCAACTCTACTATCATTTTCATCTAGTTGAAGAGTTAACTTCAGCTTCTCATCTCCAAACATCTTCAAGATGTCTTTTCTAACTGTGTTTTGACTAGGCATTTTAAATGTTAGTTACATTGAAGCAAACGCTCGCCTCAGTCCATGGTGGTTCACACAACTCAAAGGATAATCACGCATGACAATCATTTCGGCAACATACTTTTTTGTGTATGAAGGATAAAACACAAATATATCTTCATTCACCTTTTGCATTTGTGCTTGTTTTTCTAGTGATTCAACAATTGATAGTTGCCTTGAGTTGGCTACTTTTATTCTCTCACAATATCAGTCCACATGGTTCTTCAATGACTTGGTACCATTCTTTGGATTTGCATTATTTCTTCTTCCATTCACCTTCAACTTTCAAACGATCAAAATACTCCCAATAAGCACTCTTAACATTAGCCTTATTGTCACCTTCAATAGGAGTTGATCCTTCTGGATTTGAGGCATTATTATCCGTTGCTTGTGAAGTTTCTGAAGTTCGATTAGCATTACTCTAAAGCTCAATTTCATTATCATTAGGAGCAACACTGTTGTTTTGTATGATTTTTCTAGTATTATTAGCCATGACATAATCTTAAAAAACCTACATTGAAAAAATTGAAAAACTAAACAATCATATAGAACCTTTAACAATTTTCTTAATACTTTCTTAATACTTTTAACCATATAGAACCTTTAACTAAGAAATCATGTTATATTATTATAACAATTTTCTTAATACTTTATACATAGATAATCTTATAAGTTTGAAAAGATTATCAAGTACTTATGATGGTTTCAGTGGCTAAGAGAAGGGGGGGTTGAATCTTAGCCCCCTTTTTATGTTGCTAACACTTGCTGAACTTAGAGGAGACTTTTCTGTTTTTGCTCGTCACTGGACACGAGCAACTTTGTTTTGTCTCGTCCCTAGCCACGAGACTTTTCTGTTTGTCTCGTCACTTGGCACGAGATAATATTAATTTTTGCTCCTGTGCAGTAGAAATAGAAATGTAGGAGAGAAGAGTTGAAGATTACACCCAGATATATCCTGGTTCAGCTGCTAAGTGCAGTGCAGCCTACATCCAGTCTCCATCACAAACATGATGGAATTTCACTATAATCAATCTGATTACAACTTGTAAAGTGCTAACCCAACTTACAAGGGGATTCCCACAGAATCATGAAACACAACATAGATGAACAAAGGAACTCTAAGACATCTATGGCTTTTTCTTTTAATTTTGCACTCTCTGCCTTTTTCCGCTCTATGGCTTTTTTTCATTACAAACCTCACTGTTTGCCTTTTACCATGAGACTCAAGATATGACAAAATTAAACAGAAAAATACTAAACAGAATACATTGAAGGAGAAGAGAAAACTGTTAGCTCAGGTAGCTCTGAGAACACTTCTAGCTACTCTCTGTGGTGGTTGAGCAGAATCAAAGACAAGCCATGCTTCAAGAATCTCCCTTGCTGGCCGAGATCTTCTACTTCCTTTTTGAGCATGCAAAGCTTAAGATAACCTCACCAAATCTGACCACATTTGGTAAGTATCTTAGCCACAGCTCATTTTTATTTTAGTATGTTTTCTTGCCATCATCAACTTGATGGTCTTGATGCATGCAGCTTCTTCCTTCTGTTGGTTAGTGAGCACGGCGTCCATGGTTTACTGGACAAAGACCAAAGAAGAAGCAAGAAAGAGATGAGAGAGAGGAAAGAGAAATAGTAGTTAATGAAACAAAAGATAAAAGTGAATTAATTTCCCTTTCTCCTTTTACTGACAAACGTGTAGCCTTGGTGCTTGTAATCACATCACTTTGTCAATTTCTCTCTCATAGTTCCCATGTAATAAATGATAGTTGAGTGTAATTTGAAATCCAACACATGTTTGAATTTTGGATCTGTCGAAAACAATTTGGGTTCCCTCTTCATTGTTTTCGGGTAATGCATGAGGAATTAGCATTGCATATAATTGGGCTTAGTTGCATCAAATATTAAATCTGGCCCAATTAACAACATTTGCTTTCCTGATGGATTTGGATCAAGCATAGGAGGCTCTCATAAAAAATTAACCGTGGGCTTGGTTGTAAGCAACATTAAGCTTGGCCCAACAATATAAAATTTCAGCCACTTAGTATATAATCATGCAACAAGGCTGGTTATTGGACTTAAGCCAGAAATTCATTTTTCGGCCCAATATAAAAACCTGCAACAAAAATTATTTAATCAAATCAGATTATTAATTTTTGCAGTTAATTATTTTTAATAATGTTTAGCCATCATAAATATTAATTAAGAGTTTTCCAAACTCATCAACTTATAATAAAAGTTTTTCCGACATATTTTAATAAAAGTTATTAACAAATTTTTATTTGTAGATATAAATATATTCACCTAATTAAAGTTTCATAAGTTATTAACAAGTTTAACATAACTCAGTGCAATGAACTGAAATGTATAATAACACAAGAAATTTAAGAAAAATTCAAGAAATGATGTTTAGAATAGCAAACTATTGCAAATAATATGATCAACGATTAAAATGATAATACATAAGAAATCTATCCAAAAAATTTACCTATAATTATACTATTAAGGCCTTCCATTGAGAAAAAGTCATTTGCTTTTACATTTAAGATGAGTCTAAATTTTTTTCCATAAAAAAGTATAACAAAAGTACACAGAGGTGAAAAAAAGGGAAGCATTCAGAACACTTGTATCAAAATAATCTAACTCTTTCTATCATAAACAAGATTTTATTATGAATAAAATTTCTATCAATAGTCTTTGATTCTCAAATCTCAATCAATAAAATTGCAACAAAATTCTCAATTAGACATATATAAACCCACTGCACAGCACATATATTAACAAAATTGCATAATAAATTGCAGAATTTATTGGCGGTCAGAGAGATAGAGAAAGGGGGCTCTGGTGATGGGCTCATGTGCAATGGCGACGGAAAGGCTCAGAGCGACGGCGACCATATGATGATCTGTGGAAGAAGAGAAGAACTTAGATCGACCAAGTAACAGACTCACAATGTGATATAGAGAGAGAGAAAGAGAGAGAGTCGGAGTGAGAGGGCGACAGAGCGAGAAAGATAAGAACTTACGGTCATTAGTGATAGCGATGAGCTTAGGAGAAATGGCGAGGGGCTCAACAAGAAAGACACTGATGTAGTTAGAGGAGAGGGGCTCACTGCATCAATGGCGGCGGGCTGAGCAGCAACGACGAGGGGTCAAGCAGTGACGCGCGACCAGAGATGGGCTGCGGAGGAAGAAGACAACTATGGTTCTCTCTTCTCTGGGTGAGTGTCTGAGTAGTAGAGGCATAAATGAGTGAAATGAGAAACCCTAATCCCTAAAAAAAAAAACACACATACACACATATACTCCGGGGCGGGTACACCCTAAACCCGACCCAATCCCACCCCCACTTGAACACCCGCCATGATCAAAACTCGTCCCACTGCGGGTCGGGTTTAAACCTACCCCCAATCGGGTAGGGTGGGTTGGGTACCCGCGGGTTTGGGTACTCCTACCACCTAGCTATCCCCTATCATGGCTTCCCGACCTTTCGCGGTATGGGGAATCGCCCTCACGAGCCCTTTCCCTATGGCCATGAGACAACTTAGATTCCTTATAGTAGCCATTGACTACTACACCAAGTGGATCTAGGCTGAAGCCTTGGCCAGCATAATGGCAGCTCAATGTAAAAAGTTCTTCTGGAGAAAAGTAAGCAACTGATTCGATATACCAGAGGTCATTTTCTCCAATAACAGTACCTAGTTTGCCAACAAGAAGTTGTACAACTTCTTTGAAGAACTGGAGATCCGGCAACATTTCTCTACAGTAGAACACCCCAAGCCAACGAGCAAGTTGAGGCAGCAAATAAGGTGATCCTAAAAGGGATCAAGAAAAGGTTAAAGCAAAAGAAAGGCGATTGGGTAGCTGAATTGGGTTCTGACCTTTGGTCATACTGCACCAGCCCACTATCGGCAACTGGAGAAATACCTTTTCGCCTGACCTATGGCACCAAAGAAGTCATACTAGTTGAGATCACGAGCCAAGCCCAAGGTTCCTCCTAGGGACCTTCGATCAAGAAACTAAAAAAGATTTGGTGGACGAAATTCAGGAGCTTGCCAACTAAGGGAAGCAGTCCTCAAACAAAGGATAGCCCTTAGGTATAACTAGAATTTAAAGAAGCAAGCTCCGGCGTAATAATGTTGGGAACCGAAAGCCAGGCGAAGGAAAACTTTCACCGAATTGGGAGGGACTCTACCGTGTCCAGGAAGCTTGCAACAAAAGAGCCTATCAATTAGAAAGACTTGACGGGTCCCCGATACCCCGAGCTTGGAACATTGTCAACCGGAAAAGGTTTTACTCATGAAGACAAATATGCAACAATATGACAAGCTAGGATGCTATCTTCTCGACTGTTGAACCCAAGTTGTTCGTTTATTATTTTCTTTCTTTGTTCTTGTTTTTTTTGCCTGAATTAATTTAAAGTTTTATAAAAATTTACCCTTCTTATGAAGGAAGTTATTCTCTTCTTTTCAAAGTTTTTTCTCTTTTTCAAGTTACGAAAGCGGCACCCTAGGACTGATCAACCCGGAAGCCAAAGTTGAAACTGAGTCATTCCCGAATGGATAACCAAAGTAAAATATGGCACGAGTCGAATAGACTTAAACCAAAAATAATGTACGGCATGAGTTGAATGACTTAACCAAAAATAAAATACAAGATACGTCATAATACGGCCTAAGTTTACTTAACCAAGCGTATAAAGTCGACCCCTTGAACTTACATTCAAAATATAAAACAAACTCAGCCCCACGGGCATACATTCAAAATATACAACAAAAAGAAACTAAGTTCTCTTCACAAAGCTAAGGTCAACGATCTACCCATCTCGGATAGTCTTGAAAGCACCAATCCGAGAAACATCAAAGTCAGGAGAAAGGAGAGAGACCTGCGACTTCAGAGACTCTTCGGTAGCAGAAATGGCCTCCTTCATGTTCTTCACGATCTCCTTATTCCGCTTTTTCAACACATCTGCAACATCCTTGGTGGCTTTCACTTTCTTCTCTGCCTCTTTCACCCGACGCTCCACCTTCGAGATCTGTCTATGAGACATTGGATCTCATTCCTGGCTTCCTGGGCCTCCTTCTCAGCCTTAGCCTTAGTAGTTTCGGTTGCATCTCTCTTTGATTGAGCAGTCACCAAATCGGTCTAACCTGGCAAAGTTTCCCGCCTAACACTTGTGACTGCCCATAACCGTTTTTGTCTTGCGGTCCACCATCGCAGAACGGAGCAAGGGGTGATAGACCCACTTCGCTTGGGCGGCTAAATCGCAGTCCGCGAAGTACTCCTCTATCCTCAGAAGCAAGTGCTCATCAATGAAAGCTGAGGCATCAAAGACTTTCTCCATTATAGAAGGAACGATAACCTCCTTCCCCTTCCCACTCGATGCCGTCTTTTGTTTCTTCTGAGGAGATAGGGGCGTGATCTCATGAAGATCATCCACAGCTTGAGTACCCACGACTTCGTGATGCCCCTCAACACTGGCACCCGAGGCAAGGACCTCCTCAGCCTGAGGCTGCTCCTCCTCCTCCACCTCGAGGAAGGCAAACATGAGATTTTCCATGTTTGTAAACCCCCCGACCATATCAACTACAGAAAGAGATAACTTATAAGAACAGATATACTAAAAAGAAGAATATAGAAGCGAAGTAAAAATCGAGAAACCTACTTACATACTGACGACCGCCCTCCTGGTCACCCATCACATGTTGGGGATTCAACAACCTATTCCCAAAAACGACCAACAATACCTCGACTATGTTGTTACTTTCTCGACTTAACCCCTCATAAGTCACCTTCACTAAATAATCAGCCGCAACCTCATACTTCCAGTAGGTCGGGAACCTCCATCCCTCCTCCAGAGTTAGCAAAACGGATGATGTCCCCTTGCCGGCCTCACTTTGAAGTAATCCTCCTTGAACCCATGGAAGGAGTCCTCAAAGTTCCCGATAATCTTCCGGCCTTGGATGGCTCGGAAGGACATGTACCTCTTTTTTGTGCTTACCCTCTCGGTGTGGCACAGTAAGCAGAAAGAAGTATAGGAAGACCTCCACAATGGCCAAAATTTTAAGATTCTCGCACACGAGCTTAAAACACCTTATAGCCGCCTAATTATTAGGATGGAGCTACGAGGGGGCAAAATTGCACCGGTTCGGGAGCCTGATCACAAAGTCGAAAAAGGGAAAATGAACCTCTACGTCGTGGAACATGGGTTTATAAACCCACATCCAGTCAGAAACCTGAGGTGCCTCCATATATCCATAGCAAATGTGCTCCTAGGAGTCGGGAAGAGAGAGTTCATAATTTTTCTCTGCGGCACCCCCACCACAGATCGCTCCGGCATCCCACGGCTCTCCTTCGCACCATACCTATAAATTGGGGGCACTACCACTGTAAGCCTATGAGCTACAATAAAAAGTCCAAAAACCAGAAAAACTCAAGGGAAAGCTAGCTTAAGCCCTAAACAGAGAGGATGTAGCACCCCCTCTGAGCCTCTTAAAACCACCTTCACGGCGGGGCTACACTACTAATCACATTGCCATAACTGTAAAAAAGACAATAAAAACAGCAAAGGAGAGAAGCTTACTTGAATGGCAGTAGCTGACTATCACGAACAGTGAATGACGACAAAGCTCAGATAGACATCACCAAACAAAGGCAATTGTAGAAGCGGTTGAAGCAACTCCGACGACGGAGAACAGAAGCAAAAAGGAGGAAGAGAACGTGCACGAAAATGATGGAGGAAAGAGAGAGAAAGTTAGAAAATAAGAAGCTACAAATATAACTGAAGCAGTTTTTAAATGAATACATTTTAAAAAGTGCGAATACAAAGAGGCAGCAATAAATGAGCCCCTTGACATCAACTGACGCAATGCCTCGAGAACTGCATGCAAGATCTCCAGGATCAAAAGTCCTGTAGAAACTATTCATTTTCAATCGACCTGCCAAAGGTCGAGCTCTAACCCGAGTCCACGAAAACGTGCCGTCACTGCCTGAACCAGACACGCCACGTTTAGGAGCACTGTTATGGACTTGGGTTCTGACCTTAGTGGCCCAACGACGATTCGACCCTCAAGCCCAATTTGTCCTCTCAGTCCAAGAATCCGGGACCTTCTAGATAACCACAAATCTCTCACCAGTATTTAAATTCGGATACGAATTGTATCTTTTCTAATTTAAAAGATCGGAGACAGAAAAAATACTTATATAAAAGGGATCTTAGACTTTTCAAATATCCAATACATAAAATTTTAAAATTTTACCTTTTAGATTCATTTTGACTTGAACGTCGGATTATCTTTCCAAGTCACTCCCTCTTTATTTCACTTCACTGGCCTAGACGCCACGAAACTCGTTACCCTACTTGCTCGTGAATTTCATTGTTCAAGATCACTGGCAAACACTATTTATACACTTCCACCTTTAAGATGCATCATACATTACATAAGCTTCTAATCATCCCAACATTGCGCTCTCACAGTTTTACACTAGTGGCCCCATCTATACGTGGCAGATAACATCCTGTACTATGTATGGATGTAAGAAATCTAAAATAATCCAATTATTAGATTAGGCTTAATTGTGATTTTATTATAAATGGTCAAATTAGTTCTTGAAAAATTACTCGTTTTTCAAATTGGTCCCTGAAATATTTTTTAATCAAATTCGTCCTTTAAAAATTTTACATTAGTCATGTTAGTCTTTTCGTCGCTTTCTTGGTTGATCCTGTCAAAATTTGCTAATGTGACACGTTAAGTGACACTCCAATACACACCTAAGAATCTTAATTGACTATTAACATAATAAATTTATAAAATTAGATCAAATCAAAACTTTGAAAAGAGAACTTAGGCACAGTTTGAGTAAACAGCTTAACTAAACTCTTTTTGAAAAAATAGCCTAAATAATAAATGCTTATATTAAAAGTAGCTTATAAATAAATTATTTTGTATTTGGTTTTTTAGTTCTAAAAATACTTATTTTAAACGAAATGTGATAAAAAGTTTTTTATTATGAGAAAATTCATTTTTTTAAACTTCCCCATAAGCACTTAAATAGCTTCTTAGAAAGTTACAATTTGGTTTTGAAAATTACACCAAACATTAATATTACTACTTTTCATAAGTCAAAAGTTCGAAAAAGTAACTTTTAAAGCTACTTCTTTTTTTTTTTCTTACTTTTGAATTATGAAAAGTCACAATACGCGTATTTGACACTATTTAAAAAAAAAAGCTTTTAACTTCTCAAAAAGTTAATTTACAGCTTTTTGAAGAAGTAGAAATATATAGTTTTTCCTTCTCCACAAGTCATTCTATCATTTTTCTAAAAAAAATTGACTTTAAAACAAAAAAAAACTAATATTACTAATTTAAAATCTTTAATATACTCTGATATTGTTAACAATAGAAGTGACGAAAGAACTAACTATTTACTTCATGGTAAAATGTTAAACAATGTGAATTAATAGGGTTAAAAGAATAAATTTAATTAGTAGCATTAAATTAGGATGTAGTATATTTTCATTTGATTGGTGGTTGTTCTAGCACTCCCCAATGTTAATTAGTGGCTAATCTTTTGGCTAATCTCTTTCCTAACCTTTTTTTTTTATTTCCTGTTCCTCTCCATCGTTGACTCCATTCTCCATTCCAAAATCGATTCTCGCTAAGGCTTTGTTTGGCAAAGTAAAACAATTCCAATCCTTGCTTCGTCCATACCACACTGATGATTTATTTGACTTAAATCACAGCATGGGAAACCATAGTACAAGTAAAACACCACCATCCTTGTTTTTCACATACGATGTTTTTCTCAGTTTTAGAGGCGATACAAGGTACGGTTTCACAGATTGTCTCTACCACGCTTTGACAAGCAAAAGAATCAACACGTTCAGGGATCGGGACAACCTGAAAACAGGTGATGAAATTGCGCATGCTGTTCTTGAGGCAATTGAGAAATCAAGGATTTCGATTGTTGTGCTATGTCAAAACTATGCTTCTTCCACATGGTGCCTCGATGAGCTAGCCAAGATCATGGAGTGCACGGACAGGGGAAGAAGACAAAGAGTTTTGCCAATTTTCTACAAGGTAGAACCATCGGATGTGCGCCATCAAAGGAATCAATATGAAGCAGCTATGATTAAGCATGAAAATGGCAGAAACTCACACAAGGTGGAAGCATGGAGGTTGGCTTTGACTTCAGTAGGCAACCTGAGTGGACAACATCGTACTGCAGACATGTAAGAGTTAAACCCTATACTTTTTATTCAATTTGGAACTGAGACGTGTTATTTACGAGTCCCTCATCCTTACTCCTTGACCTCCCCTGTCAGCGAGTCTTCCAATTAAAGTTACACCCCCTTGCTTTATGACTGAGATGGCCACAGTAGTTACAGAAGTTTCCCGTGCATTCATAT
>NC_029786.2:88184268-88193169 GCF_000816755.2 Arachis ipaensis
AAGGCTAACTTGAACTTTGACAATTCTGTTTTCCTTGTCCCGAACCTGAAAAATATCTACCTCCAGCACCTCCCCAAATGCGCTTCCAATTTCCAGCCTAGCTCTTTCGTTTTGTAGTGGATCCATATTGGCACATGGGTAAAGTTAGCCTCTTCTATAAGTTCGTCCTCCCTCCCTCTCTTTAAATTAAGAATATAATTCTTGAATAACCAAGGAACGCCTTTCTCAATTCTGATCACATCTTTTTCATCCTCAAAGAAGAATTGGAAAATATTCCCGCCATAATCAACAACTTTGGATCCATCCGGCTGTCTCCAAATCGCTTGCAGTGCAGCCTCCATTGTTCCTCCCGTGAATGATCTATCCACAAAAAGTCGTCCTATCAAAACTCTTGGAGCACCTCTCTACTCCAATCTGAATATCCTCCACATCATCAAACTCGTTATTTTACCCTTTTATTTTCCTTTTTTATCTTTGTGTTTATATATTAGATAGATTAGTATTTATATTTGAATTTAAATTTCTGATTTTTTATTTGCTTAACACCTATAAATAAGTTGTAGCTACTTTTATTATATGATATACATAGCAGATATAGACATAAAAAATACATTGGAGGTTTTTGTTATGTATATCTTGGATCTCTTTTCTTATTATCATTGTATTGTAAGATTTTAAAGATGTGACAGTTTTATTCTATTTAGCATTACATATAATGAAAAAAGTACTGTATATATACTAACTATAAGGAGCATGTCCTTTGGTAGGTATGAAAGTAACATTATTGACAAAATTGTTGAAGAGGTGTTACGAAACCTTCCTCCACAACCTCTCCTTTTCCAAAACCATGTTGAATTTGATTCTCAATTAGAAGATGTGAAATCACTTTTAGACGTTGAATCTAGTGATACTCTTTGCATGTTGGGAATTATTTATGGAGATGGTGAAACAATGAGTAAAACAAGATTTATTGTGGAGCTATATAACAAAATCATGCATCAATTTGAAGCTGCTAGTTTTCTTGCCAATGTCGGTGAAAAATCAAAGGAAAGTGTTAGTGGTTTAGAAGATCTCCAAAAAACAATTTTAATTGAGATGGATGAGGAAGCAACAATCATGATAGGTAGCACATTTAAAGGATCCGCTGAAATTAAACAAAAGTTGGGCCATAAAAGAGTTCTTCTAGTTCTAGATGATGTTGATAATGTGCAGCAACTACATGCATTGGTAGGAGGAGGTGACTGGTTTGGTCTTGGGAGTAGGATAATTGTCACAACAAGAGATGAAAAATTGGTCAATAAGCACGAGTTGAATGGTGTTGAGATTAAGAAATACCGCATTGGTACAGGTGAATTCGAAAGCATGGAACTAGCTAAACCAAATCATAGACAAAGGGACACAGAGGAAGGGGATGTAATAATAGGCTTTCAGAATAACGTGAGCACTATAATTAATCAGCTTAAGGAAAATTATCTACCTACTAATGTTGTTTCCATAATTGGTATGGGTGGTTTGGGTAAGACGACCATTGCTAGAAAGATTTATAACGGCTCTGAGGTCAAGAAGTTGTTCTCTTGCCGCGCGTGGAGCACTGTTTCTAAAAGCTATGTAGCAAGGGAAGTTTTGTTGAGCCTTCTACGTTGTCTGAAGAAAGTGAAGAAACCCATGTTTGAATTTAAAAACTCAAGTGAGGAGGAAATAAGGGATGAATTGAGAGAATACTTAAAGAAGCAAAAGTATTTGGTAGTTCTTGATGACCTTTGGGATCCTCTTGTGTGGGATGACATAAAACGTGCCCTTCCAAGTGGCAAGACTGGTAGCAGAATACTTATAACTAGTCGTAATAATGAGGTGGCAAACTACACAAGCCCAGTGCCTCCCCATTACCTTCCATTTCTAAATAACGAAGAAAGTTGGGAACTGTTCTGTAAGAAAGTGTTTTGGGGTGGAGAATGCCCTTCCGATCTAGAGTCTATTGGTAAGTCAATGGTTGAAAATTGTGGAGGTTTACCAATTGCTATAATCACTTTAGCAGGACTTGTTTCTAAGAAGAAAAGGTCACAAAGAGAGTGGTTGCGAATCAAAGGACATGTGAATTGGCATCTTGCTCAAGATAATTCCAAAGTCAAGGATGCATTGAAGCTCAGCTTCGATGATTTGCCTGCAAGATTGAAGCCATGTTTTCTGTATTTTGGGCTCTTTCCTGAGGATTATACGATCTCCGCAAGGAAATTGGTCCAATTATGGATGGCCGAAGGATTCGTTCGACAAGAAGAATGTGGAATACCATATGCGCCGCAACCAGAAGACATCGGCGATGAATACTTAGATGAGCTGGTGGATCGTTGCTTGGTACAAGTGACAAAGAGAAGGAGTGACGGTGGTGTCAAATATTGTCAAATCCATGATCTATTACATGACTTTTGCATATCAACTAGCAAAGTTGACAAGTTTCTAGAGATTTGTACAGAGTCCAACATTCATTCCTTGAGAAATCCTCGAAGGTTGTCTCTACTCGGTAAAGCACAATCTACTTATAATATTTCTTCTATGCAATGCGATGAATCATGCACATCCTTGTTTATCTTTGCTACAAATGAGCACATAGATGATAATCTAAAGAACTTCCAATCAATTCATGTGCTACATTTAGCAAAAGGAGTATTCACAAAATCAACACCGAGTGATTTGAAGGTAATGATCAACCTAAAATACTTGAGAATAGAACGAAGTACTTCTTGTTATTATGAAGCTATAGACATTCCAGATTGTATATGGAGCCTTTGTAATTTAGAAACACTAGATCTAAGGGATTTGGACACACACACAACCTCTAATCGAATTTGGAATCTCAAGAGGCTGAGACATGTTTACATGTTATTGACCGTTGAGCTACCATCAAACGGCGCCAAAACATCATCGTTGAATCTCCAAACTCTTTGTGAAGTGGTTCTTGATCAGCAATTAACATTAGCACTAAAAAATGGTTGGCTACCTAAATTGAAGAAGTTAGGTTTGCGGTTGAATCAGGAGTATACACCACATGAATATTTTTTGAGCCTGCTCTGCCTAAGCAACCTCTCTACGCTGCATGTAGAATGTATTGATTCAAACTATTTACATGCGGCTGCTTTTCCATCAAATCTTACCAAGGTTACCCTAAAATTATTTGTTGATGAGAACCACAACATTATAAATGCTCTAGCACATCTTGCTAACCTCCAAGTTTTGAAATTAATAGATGGTATCTTGCCAGATTCTCTTAATTGTGGCACCACACAGTTTCCACAGCTTCAAATGTTTCTTATGAATGAGGTATATATCAAGAGGTGGAGATTAGAGAAAGGTGCAATGCCTCAGCTTCGACGATTAGTCATCCATAATTGCATCTTCCTTAAACAAGTGCACGTTGTTGATCCATCTCATGAATTGAAAACCACCCTCCAAATGGGGCTTATGGCAGATTGCAAATTTGTGATTCATAATTCAAAATAACCATTATATTCATTCCTTTTTCTTTTTTTTTTTTTTTTTCCTTTGTTTTAGCATTACCCTAACATTGAGACTAGCAGATTTCGCACCTGCATTTATATTTGCATGGCCTTTTTTATATTTTCATTATTATTTTCAATATACTAAAATCTGGTAAGTTTATTGGTCTGTACAGATAATATAACCAACATGAAGTTACGAGTACAGACGTTTTTGTAATAAAATCCAATTAAATTAATATAAATTTAATAAAAAAAAACACGCATGCATCACGCTTCTCTTTTTCCACGCTTATTCAGCACAAGAATTTTTGTTAGAGAGTACAGGAACTTATTGGTATAGTGTAGAAAATTTTGCATATGGTACAAACTTTTTGATATAGCAAAAATTTTTGTATATAGCAGATAAATTTTTGCTGCAAATATATTTTGTTGGTTGAGTGAAACAATGTTTTAAACATATGGTTCTTCAAAAATTTCTATGCTATTCATAATAATTTCTATGTCATGCTTGCACCAAAATTATGTGTTTGTGTATATTGTTAGTTGGGTGTCAATGTCTTAAACATGTAGTTTTTTAAAAATTTCTGTAATGTGCATGCACCAAAATTTATATGTTATGCATATTTTGTTAGTTGGATGTCAATGTTTTAAACATATAGTCTTTCAAATAATTTTATACTGTGCATTAAAAATTATGTACTGTGTACCAAAATTTATGTGTTGTGATTCAAAATTTATGTACTCTAATTTTTTGAACATATATAGAAGAAGAAGAATAAGATAAAGATGACGACAACAATGACGATAATAATAAAAAAATGAGAGAAAAAAGAAAGAAGATGAGAAGAAAAACGTTGCCGGCAATGACGATAACATTATTAAAAACACGCCTGTACAATAAGCGAATTTAATTAGACTTGATTCAAAAAAGTATAATCACAGAATTTTATTGAAAATATATTCGCATTTCAATCAAACATAAATAATAGATGGAGTAACAAAAAGAACAAACTAACTGTATTTTGATTATTCAATCATTTATTAAATTTGTATCAAAATAACAAAAGTTAAATTAGTTGAAATAGCAAATTGCTTATAATTAACTTAAAATAGTTAAAAAAATATATGNNGGTTGTTATATGAAACATAGTCCTTTTTTATATGACCATAGTTATAAGAATGAAACTAGTAATTAACCCAATTAGAGTATTGGTTATCGATTTATTCGATTATGGATAAAGTATTATGTTTAGGTTGAATCATAATTTAGTCCATAATATTATAAACATCCTATTTTAATACCAAAAATTTTTAAATGTTTTATTTTAATTCTAAAAAAATTTTAAGCAGACTCAATATTATCTCACCATTAAATTTGACACAAATAATTTGCATATTGAAAAGTCAATAGCATTCGATTTCAATGTGTAAGTGAAATCAATCGACCAACAATTACTAATATAAAAGTTTTTCATTTGATTTTGGAGTGTTGATAATTGATTGCTAGAATTTGAAATTTTGTACAGTTTCTGGATAAACTGAAGGCATTGGCAAAACCACTGGGTAGATGGCACAAGCAGCACTTTGAGAATAATATACATGAGAAAATACAAAAGTTTGAGGACGAGATCAAGAAAGTAGATGATATGGTTAGTAACGGAGTATATGATGGCACAATAGAAGCAAGAAGAAAGGCGTTGGTAAGATGTTGTGAGGTATGGTATGAGAGACAAGATATCCACTGGAAGCAAATGTCTAGATCTCGACATGCCAAGGAGATGGACAGGAATACCAGATACTTCCACAATATTGCGTCAGCAAGAAGAAGGAATAACTAGATTGAGTCCTTAGTGATTAATGAAAGGTTGGTAAGGAATCATGCAAGAATTAAGGTTGCCACCAGAGATTTCTACAGGAACCTATACCACCAAGACGAGTCGCCAAATATTAGCTTTCGAGATGGTTTAGTTAATCGTTTGGAGATAGAGGAAGCTCAAGTACTAGAGGTGTTACCAACGGAGGAGGAAGTAAAGGAGGCAATGTGGGACTGCGAATCATCTAAGGCCTCGGGTAGTGATGGATATAACATGAATTTTATAAAAAGATGTTGGGAGGAGATTGGAGTGGAATTTACTAAAGTTGTGATGAGCTTCTTTGAGACGGCGAGACTACCAGCAGATTCCAATGTTACTTGGGTAGCGCTGGCTCCGAAGTTTGTGGGCGCAAATGAGATAAATGATCTTAGACCGATCAGTATGGTTGGATGTGTTTATAAGGTCATATCAAAGGTGTTGACAAGAAGAATGAGGAGCGTAATGCCAGGGCTAGTTGGAGAATCACAGAGTGCATTTGTCAAGGGAAGGAGGATACATGATGGAGAGTTAATAGCATGTGAAGTTGTATAATGGCTAAAACTAAAGAAGAAGGCATCAGCAATCATCAAATTGGACTTCCAAAAAATTTATGATAGAGTCAAATAGAATTTTATTGATATTGTGCTGGAAAAGATGGGGTTCAGAAGAAGATGGAGGGTATGGATTGCAAAATGCATGAGATCACCTTCTATATCCATAATGATTAATGGAGCACCATCGAAACCGTTCAAGATGGAAAGAGAGTTTCGGCAAGGTGACCCGTTATCACCATTTCTATTCATCCTAGTTGTAGATGTGTTGAATAGGATGATCGGGGAGGCAGTAAGAAATAGAAGAATATCTCCTCTCTTAGTTGGTAGGGATAATATAGAGTTATCACACCTCCAATTTGCTGATGACACTATATTGTTCTGTCCACCAGAGGAGGAGACAGTGAGAAACTACAAGAGACTGCTGAGATGCTTTGAAGTCATGTCTGGGTTGAGCATTAACTTCGATAGGTCTAGCTTGATATCGGTAAATTGCAGTCAAGAGTGGGTTGGTCAGATGTGCCGATTATTAGGATGCCAAGCGGCGAATCTACCGGTAAAGTATTTGGGAATTAATCTGGGAGCAAACCCGAAGCTAATAAAAACATGGAAGCCAGTAATTGATAAGGTAGAGGAGAAATTAAGTCTATGGAAAGCAAAGGTACTTAGTAAAATAGGAAACTTGGTGCTTATCAAATCCATGATTAATAGTCCGCCTACTTACTATTTGAGTTTGTATAAAATGCCAGTTACGGTGGCCCAAAAAAATAATTTCATTGCAAATGAGGTTTTTTTGGGAGAAGGACGATGGACGACCTGGACTGCCTCTTGTAAAATGAGGAATGATACAGGCACCGAAAAAATTAGGAGGACTAGATGTGGGAGATGAGATGATTCGTAATGCCGCACTATTGCTTAAGTGGTGGTGGAGATTCTCTAAGGAAGAGTGCCCTCTATGGAAGAAGGTAGTGTGCTCCTGCAATAATCTGAACCCTGGGCAGTTACTGTCTACTCAAGATATACCAGCAAAAGGGAGTATGTGGAGAGATATATGTCACTTGCAAATAAAAGAGCAACATATCAGACAAAGATGATTGACGGGTTGGCTATGGAAGTAGGAGATGGTAGATCAACCAGATTTTGGAAAGATACATAGATACAGTCGAAGAAGCTGAAAGATTCTTTTCCGAGACTCTACTTGATTTCAGATAATAAAAGATCCGTGATTGGGGACTGTGGGTTTTGGGATGGGATAGAGCGGGTATGGAACTTCCAATGGAGGAGGAAACTTCGCCAATGGGAGACCGACAGTTTGAACCAAATGTTTGATATCTTACAAGCTGTGAGATTGATAGCAGGCGCACAAGATAGAGTGGTATGGAAATTTGATAAGGAAGGCATTTATACTACTAACTCATTTGTGCAGGCTTTGCAGGTACAGACTCTGACAGATGATATCCTTAGCTATAAAGTTCACAAATAAAATCTGGAAAGGACTTGTTCTTCCTCGGGTAGAGTTGTTTACTTGGTTTGTGCTTGTAGACCGAGTTAATACTAAGGATCGCCTGAGCAGATTGGGCATTATTGAACGAAGTTATAATATCTATGTTATGTGTAGAAAAGAAATTGAATATGTACAGCATTTGTTTATTACTTGCGAGTATGCTTGGCAAGTGTGGTGCGCATGGATTAGTCATGTGGGTCGTATTTGAAGCATCACAGGTTCGATAAAAGAACACTTTGAGAGTTGGAGGACAATGCCTTTGAGAACAGATGTGCGAAAAACATGGTTAGTGGGATTCTTCTCAGTTATATGGAATATCTGGTTGTGTAGACATGAGCTTATTTTCCAGAACAAATCACCAGAGGTGGTAGATTGTGTTGCTAGGTTGTTTTGATGTTCTAGAGAGTGGTGTAAAAGTTAATTCATGTTGTTGATGGCTATGCCGGAGATGACATAGGAGTTGCTAAATTTCATGTTTATGTCTCTTTCTACGCTCCACTGCGTGTGTTGAGCTTTTTTCTTTCAAAAAAAAAAGTAGAACAAGTGTTACAAGAAGGTTTAGGTTATGTTTCTCTAACATATAGAAGAATATATGATTTAACTAGTAACATTATTAACATCTACATCACTCGCTCCATTAACTATTCATGTCAAATTTAACAGTAGGACAACATTCAACATGTTTTAAATTTTCTGGGACAAAAATAAAATATTTAAAATATTAAAGACGAAATTAAGATTTAATCTAAATGTGAAAACCAAAATAATATTTTATTCTTAAATAAATTACATAAACTTCTATTATAGGCTAAAAAAATTGACTTTTTTTTGTGTTTTACTATTTTAAATAGATTAATCACTAAAAATCAGACTAATTTGACTAATTAATCGATTCTTTGACTTATTTTTTCGATTCTTTGACTTGTTCATTGCCAATCGACTTTTTATCTAAACCAAATCGATTTGGTATTCAATTCTCAGTTAACCCATTTGAATTGATCGACTTAGTCCGATTCTTAATATCATATGCAAATTATTAAGTATATTTAAAAATGGACATATTTTCAAATAGTATTTACTGGTATATCATACATGTATTAAAATAAGTAAAGAACACACAGAAAAATTTTTTAAGAAGAGTTTAATTATGCAAGATTTATATGTAAATGGACCTTAGATTTAACTATAGTGAAATTGAGTTGAATTTTTTTTAATTCGTAATTAAGTGAAATAATTACACGAGTGAAAAAATTAAAAAAAAAATTGGAGAATTATGTATTTAAAATGTATATTATCTTTGATTTTTAGAACAAAAAACACACTTCAACTCCCTTATAATATTTTTTAGTGGTACAAGGGAGTTGAAAACTTGTGTCATATTTTATTTATTTCAACTCCTTCTATTTTTCTCTCCAATTTAATTATGTCATATTTAATTTATTTCATTTTTCTTACTTTAATATTGTAAAAACTAATTAATATTATTAATCTTTATCAAC
>NC_029786.2:88193427-88195340 GCF_000816755.2 Arachis ipaensis
TCACTTTTTTTACCTAATATATATAAAATTAATAAAAGATTTTAATAAAAAAATTAACTATCTAATTTTATTTAACCTTTTCTTCATTGCTTTTACATTTTTACCAATTATAAAAAATATCGTTCACAATACACTATATTAACTATAATTTTCAACCATAAAATATTTATCATCCTTAATAATAATTAATTCTAAAGTATTGATTCCATTATTTAGAAATAAAATCCGAAATACAAATTTTAAAATAAAACCAAATTATCCCCATAAAATAAAATCATCCTTTATTGTAAATTTTATCTTTTATTACAATAACATAAATTTAGTATTTGTTAGTAGGTATAACAACAAAAATATGCCATTCATATTTAACTGAAATAATATTTAAAATTATTATCAAGTGTACAAAATAAAATAAAATTAATTTAATTTATTAGGATTAAAATTAATTTTTTTGGCTGATCGTCTAAGTAAATCAACTATTTTTCCCTCAAAAATATCTTCAAATTAATTTCATAAACTACATAAATAGAATGAAGAGTAAAGTATCGCTTTTTGTCTCCAACGTTTGAGGTAAGTCCAAAGTTGTCTCTAACGTTTCAATCGTTTTATTTAAGTCCTAACGTTTCAAAACTGACTCAATGTTGTCCTGTCGTTAGGGATCTGTTAACTGAATTGACGGCGGGACAAAATTGAGACGATTTTGAAACGTTAGGGACTTAAATAGGACGAAAACGTTGGGGACAAAAATGATACAGAGAAATAAATTTTAATTTTATCCTTCAATAATATCAATTTTTTACTATACATAGTATTCAATTATTTTTTAATCACATCTAAGTAAATTACACTTAATCATATTACTTTCATTTTAAATAAATTATTTTTTTTTATAATTTTACTCTTAAAGATTTTTAGGTATCATGAAATATTTGTAGAATGACTAATATATAAACTTACAGAAAAAAAAATATATATATATAAATTATACCTTCTCTAATGTATCAAAATTATTTAAAATTATAAAAAAATAAATTTATTTAAAATGAAAGTAATGTGATTAAGTGTAATTTATTTAAGTGTAATTAAAAAATAATTGAATACTATGTACAGTAAAAAATTAATATTATTGAAAGATAAAATTAAATTAAATTTTATTTTTATGTATCGTTTTTGTCCCTAACGTTTTCATCCTATTTAAGTCCCTAACGTTTTAAAATTGTCTCAATTTTGTCTTGCTGTCAATTCTGTTAACGGATCCTTAACGGCAGGACAACATTGAGTCAATTTTGAAACGTTAGGGACTTAAATAGGACGATTGAAACATTAGGGACAACTTTGGAACTTACCCCAAACGTTAGGGACAAAAACGATACTTTACTCTACAATGAATAATCTTATAGTTATTTGGGTTATATGAAAACAAACAAAAAAGACAAAAAAATCTTTAACTTTTTAATTTGAAGATAAATAAATCTTTGACTAATTGAAAATACAAATTTATCATTTATCTTAATTTAAAGGGGTAAGTACTGTTTTGGTCCCTAAAGTTTAGGGCCAAAATCGAAATCGTCCCTCTTCTAATTTTGGATTTAAAATCATTCTTAATGTTTTTTATTGTATTAAAACACCAACACCAACACCAACACCAACACCACCGCCACCGCCACCGCCATCGCCACCGCCAACACCAACACCAACACCACCACCACCACCACCACCACAGCAAATAACAAACAGAGATCAATTAACAAACTTCTTCCATCAACAGCAAATAACAATTCAGAAATCAAAAAATTCAGAAATCAAGAAAACCAACAACTCAAAACCAACAATGATTCAACAAATCAAAGATTCAACAAATCAAGAAGCAGAAGAAGCAGAAGACGAAGCAGAAACAGAAATTGAAGCAAGAA
>NC_029786.2:88195361-88200968 GCF_000816755.2 Arachis ipaensis
TTTTCTTCCCCCCTTCCCCAAACACGTGTTTTATTTTTTTTTTAATTTTATAAATTTTATTATTAAAATAGGAATAGGGATAGTTTAGGAATTAAATTAAAAATTTTAATAAAAAGGATGATTTTAATACAAAAAAAATATTAAGGATGATTTTAAATCCAAAATTAGAAGAGGGACGATTTTGATTCTGGCCCTAAACTTTAAAGATGATTTTTACTATTTTTTGTCCCTTATAAAGTTTTATATTTGTGCACTCTAGCTATTTAATAAAATAGTTGACCTAGTTATAAATTAAATTTTTATTATTAACTTAGGTTGAAAATATGGATGATCTCGATCATTAATATGCATGTTCATTAGTAATCAAGAGATATTAATTAATCTTCTTTCTTTTAACACTAACATTTTACTAAATTTAATCAGTAAGTAGGTCACGATATCCGAATTAAAATTAATTAAATTTAACTGATTTTTTTTAATTTATAGAAATTGATGAATTATATTTTTTTAGTAATTATTATGTTGTGGTTAAGAATAAAAATAGTGATCTTTAGCTTTTAACCCTAACTAATATTTTAAAAATTTTTTTTGGTCAAATCATGCCCAACACACACTTCTTCCGTTTAGCATGAGTTCCATATATCAACTTCTTACTCATGCTTCTAAAACCAAATTTAACATTTTATTACTCTACGACCAACTAATCTTCCACATCATAACATTTTACTCTTTATACAAAAACCATTCTGTTAATCATCTCTGTTACTTGTTTAAAACATTGCTCATGATTACATGCCAATTGGTTCTATCATCGTTTAAAACTTTTTCATTTCTTTTTATTCCAATGGATTCTCATTAAAGTGTAATTCTCAATATCTTAAAATAGAATTAGGTGAAGAATAAGGATTTTAACTAATAAAAAATAGGTTTAATTATTCTGTTGATTTCTATAGTTTCACAAAATTTTTAATTAGATTCTTATACTTTTTTTTCTTTTTAATTGGGTCCCTGCACCAAAATTTTTTTTTTAATTAGGTCTCTTTTAGTAGTAATTGGCTTAATTATATAGAAACCCAACTAAAAAATTAGTGCAGGGACTCAAATAAAAGAGAAAAAAAATGTAGGGACTCAATTAAAAAAAAATTAGTGTAGGGACTCAATTAAAAGAAAAAAAAGTATAAGGACCTAATTGAAAATTTTGCAAAACTATAGGAACTAATAGAGTAATTAAACCTAAAAAAATATAAACATTGCATATGATAAAAAATTTTTGGTGAATATTTTTACTTAAAAATGTAATTTTTATTCTTTAGTCTTGTCCTCCTAACATTTTTTTTTGAATGGATCCCACTTTTTAAATTATTTGTTTTCTTTTTGTGGGTAATAGTTATTTTTTTTGTTCAAAATATTCTGTAGTCCAATAGACTAAGAACTAATCGATCGCAAATATAGTTCTATTTAAAGATTTGTCGTTAATCAATAGGTTATTATGTATATAAGACGGGATTCCAATTCTCAACATTTTCTTAAACAAAGAAGTGAATTAACTAACTCACATACTCAACAAACAAACAACTATCACAAATAAAAAAAAATAAGGCCCAAGTTCTCCAAACTCAGATCCAAAAAGACCCAATAACACCGCTAGCAACGTATCCAATATCATTCCTGTAATATTCCTGTAACATTCCTGTAACGGATCTTCAGCTCTGTGATTTTCTCAACAGCCTTTTTCTTTGTCTCCCACTGCGCAACAGCATTCAAAGAAATCTTTCTCTCTCTGTAAATTAACACCTTTGATGTATAATTTACCATTTTCATAAAGAGACAATCCATCTCCATTGAGTGAAACTAATCCAATTCTTTCATTGATAATGATGATTGATTATATTTTATGGTAAGAATGACTTAGGTTTATATTTTATGGTACTTTTATTGTTGTGTTAGGTTTATATTTTATGGTATGAATGACTTAGGTTTATATTTTATAGTACTTCTATTGTTGTGGAGGAACCATATTTTACAATAACAAAATATAATTATAACAATAACTATGCTGCCTATACATAAAAAATAACCATCCTTATAAAATACATATTGAAATATAAAATACACATTGAAAATAAATTAAACAATATATATATCTATACACAAATATATAGTAGACGATTTAATAGCTAATCTTTTATATACACATAATTTTTTTATAAAAATTATTAACATGCTATATATATTCATTATCAAAATTTTCTGAATCTAGGCACTAGGTAGACTAAAATCTATATTCTTATATAAAAGATCGGTTACATTGCAATATTACATATCCAGCATGATTAGATTTGGGGAGAAGAAAGTAACAGGAAGCTGCATGCAATAGGTTCGGAATAAATTTGTAAATCAAAGGTCAATGGTAGATTAGGCATGCGAATGTTGCATTTAATGAATAGAAAGCTTTATTCTAAAAATGATTTGGAGGATGATCACGGAGAAGGATGCCTTTTGGGTGAATGTTTTTTATGGGAAATATGGGAGGGGACATGATTTGCTATCTAATATTGTGACTCATTCTGTTGATTCTAGATTTCTAGCTCGTGAAAATACATAGTTGAAAACTGGGAATGTTTGAAGCAACAAATTTGTATTAATATTGATAATGGAAGAGCGACAAAGTTTTGAAAAGATCCTTGGATGAAAAATGACACTGCTAAAATCCACTAAATTGTGGAGAATGAGGTAACAAACAAAATAAGGTTTTGCCTACTCCTCATGAAGATACGGGTGAAGATGATATAAGAAGGAGACTGTCTAGAGATATCTCTTTCTCTATCACAAGTGCTTATCATAAGCTAGCAAATATTGAAGATGCTAAAGACCATGTTTGGAGTATATTATAGAAGTGGGAAGGCCCCCAAAAAATTAAATATTTTATGTGGTTGCTAATTAATAAAATATTGATGACAGCGGCTAGGAGGGCAAGAATCTCTGGTGTTAGTTCTTTTTCTCACAGGTGTGCAAGAGTTGAGGAATCTTTACTTCATGTCCTGAGAGATTGTTCAGTGGCAGTGATGCTATGGTTAAAGCTGATACGTCAAACATTTACTAACTTTTTTAGTAATTCCTTTGATCTTTGGTTTAGATAGAATTTCACATCTGAACTTAGTAAATCTAACCAAAATAATTAGTTATCTTTTTTCATGATAACTTGTTGGTAGTTGTGGACATAGCAGAATAAAAAGGTGTTCTCTCCCTCTTATAGAAGAGAAAGCTGGTGAAATATTGATCCATTTTGTATATGCAACAAATAGATGAAGCTTTCAAGAATGTTTCACTTTTTATTCCTACCACGAGGAAAGAGATTAAGGTCACATAGAAATTCCCTCCTAGTAGATGGATTAAGATCAACAGGGACGGAGCATCGATAGGAAACCCGAGAAGGGCAAGATGTAGAGGTATTTGCAGAAATGATCAAGGAAGATGGATCGCTGGCTTTATGATGAACCTAGGGGAATAAACGGCCTTCCAAGCAGAATTATGGGGTATCCTTAAAGGGTTACAGATGGCATGGGATCTGGGACTTAGGAAGATTGTGGTAGATATTGAACTAATCATCATCAGTCCAACAGAATTAGGCCCAAGATCAACCATTAGAATAATTTCTTTCTTTTCTTTATTTCATTTTTTGTCTCATGCCTTTCTCTGTTTATTCTAAAATAAGGTAACTCACAATTCTATTAGGGGCTCAAGAATTTGAATATGGAATAGATGGTGGTGTTTTGGCTGAAAATGGGGCTGCATTGTGTATTACTCCAAGGTGGACGTCTCAGGTAGAAGGTCAACATGCAGGGGGCGTGTAACCTACTACACGTGAGGGGCGTGAAGAGACGTGGCGCAATGTTGTTAGTCGGAGAAGGAATCACGTGGGGCGTGATGACGTGACGACGACTGATTGGCTCTCTCAGGTAGCACGTGGGGGGCGTGCTGAGTCAGCACGTGGGGGCATGCTGACGTGGCAACGAGTGATTGGCTCACTCAGGTAGCACGTGGGGGGCGTTCTGACACGTGGCAAAGCGTGGTTGGCTGAGGCAGTCAGCACGTGGGGGGCGTGGTGAATGCTCCCCTCTATATAAGGCAGAGAGTTCGGTACCATTTTTATTCTGAGTAAGAGTGTGTGAGTGTTCTTTGAGTGTGTTGATAGTATAATGGAGGGTACCGCAAATTTGGTGGTGTATCACAATGGTGAGATAATATGTAATACTCATGAGGGAGTGAGGTTTGTGTGCCAGAATCCGTTTTTATTTGTGGTTCCATGCACCATGACGTTAATGGAGTTTCAGAACGGTCTTTGTCAAAGCATGGAGAATAGTACGTTAATGAGAGTTAGCAGAATTCTATACCGGAATCCGGTTGTAGGTTTTGGTGGTCTAATACAATTTGATACCATGTCAATCACTGACGAAGGGAGTATGCAGAATATGTTTCAAATTTACCGACACACTCGGAAAGTTGGAATTTTATTGCACATGCTGAGTTGTATAATTAGTTAGTGCAACAATACAAATCTGTTAGAAGTAGTACTTGTATAAATAGTAAATTGTAACATTGTATTTTTTGAGGCTCATCATAATACAAGTTTAATTCTCAATTTCTTTTTGGTTTCTCTGTTTTTATGTTCTTCTCCATACTCATATATTTTCACATAACTCACTAGTTAGTTAAGATTATAGTTACACCTAAACTTTAAGTAGAATGAACAATCAATTTAATTGGGTTGATATATTCTATAGACTCACACTACCAAACCACATGAGAATGCCCCACTTATTTCCACAACTTTCTTTCTCCTTCAGGTTTTATTTAATTTTCTTCTTTAGTTGCATGTTTTGTGTGAACAAATGTGTAATTTGAAGTTGTGATTATATATGGATGCAATTTCCATGATTGAAAATATATTATGAATTTTATGATAAGTAGTTGCAGCGAGTATTTTCACAAAGTAAATGATTCTTCCCTAAAAAATAATATTCTTCTTTTGAGTTTAAGCCTTCAATAAGATTAATATTAACAACATCTGGAAATAGTGATAATTCATCTTTTTTGTTACTTTTTGTCACTGTTTCAGGATCAAACTTTATTACGTGTATGTGAATAAAGTGCCTCAGACTCTAGTGAAGCGTGGCAATATCTCTCTGAGTATGATCACTAAAATGCCATAAAATGTTCTTTGATGCTCTTCCTTAATTTCTTTTTTGATGATGTTGTTAAGCCACTTTAGAAAATAACAACAATTCAGCTGTGGAAATTAAAGATGGGGAGATGAAAGCAGAGGTGATTGGAGGCCACAAGTCAGAGAAATGATCCTAAAGTTTGTATAATGTGTTCTATTATTATTCATTCTTCTCTTTTTGTTATTTTTGACAACCTTAATTAGCACATATGTTCATTCATATAGTAATTTGTTATTCATATACTCTCTAAGCTTTTATTAAAATTTGTTATGTTATTTATATTTGTACGTTAAATTTGTTTTATTCAGATTTAATATGTTAGATTTATGTTTATATTGAGATTTATTTTTTATTGTTAAAATTGTTATTTAAAAAATTGCAC
>NC_029786.2:88201103-88234322 GCF_000816755.2 Arachis ipaensis
ACTTGAATTTGGATCCAATTCTTTAAAAAAAATATATAATTTATTTACCGTCGGTTAAATCCGCTGATAGTTATTAATTTAATTTTTAATAAATAATATATTACTGTCGAATTTATTAGGGATAAATTTAAAGGTAATAAGCTTTAGAATTTTACCAATTAAAAGTGTATATCCAATGCTAAATTCGTTGGTAATTAACGGTGGATGAAAAAATCTGTCGATAAATAGTTACTTGCTAGGTTTATGCCGTCAGATTTAATAAATTTGACAATAATATATTTTCAACAAATTTCTTGTAGCGACGATTGAGTTATTTTCGTGTGATTTTAAAATTATGGATTCAAACGGTAAAATATAATCACTAATGTAATTATCATATTAAATTTCTGTACATATGAAATACTTGTATATCGACTATCCTTTAATAAATTGAATTAAATTTTAAAGAAAAAAACTTAAACTAGTGCTATTGCAGAAGGATTATTTCACGTATAATCTTGGACTGTGTAATTAATTGTTTTTTCTACAAATATTCATAATTTATCACTTAATTACGATTAACATTTAGAAATGATATAAAGAGATAAGTATTAAACCACTCTTTCATTTTAGTCTATGACAACAATAAAGACGTCTTACGACCCACAAATTCAGCCTAACAGAATACACAAATTAAATTATAATTTAGTCTTTATTTTATCTTATAGTTATCTTTATCTTTATCTTTATCTTATCTTTATCTACTTTTATTTTTCATAGGCCAATACTCTATATATACTTAGTTTTACCTTCATAATTTACAATTCATTCAGTCAACAATCAATAAAATTTCATCTTTTCTTTTCACAATTCTTTTATTTTCCTATTCTTTCACAATTTTATTATGGTATCAGAGCTCCTCTTGAGCTCTGCTGACATCCATGGATCAAGGAGAAAGGGCACACCAACAACTTCATCCGGAGTCTCTTTTCTTTCATGGCACTTCCTTTCAATGAAGAAGCTCGTCCTTCAAACCAACTTGAGCTTTTGCCAAGTCCAACTACTCATTATCTTTGTTCTTTCAATACTTTTTTACTGTTAACAATTCTTCAAATCAAGATTCATTCTTGAATACTTGGATCATTGATTCTGGTGCCACAGATCACATTGCATCAAATTTATCTTGATTTATTTCTTACACACAAATTTCTCCTATTATTGTTCATTTACCAAATGGTTCTTGAACTACTGTTTCTTATAAAGGCATCGTTCAATTTTCACCATCCTTGGTTTTTCATGATGTTCTTTATTTACCTCATTTCAACTTTAATATTATATCTGTTTCAAAAATTACTTCAGCACTCATATGTGAACTCACTTTTTCATCTTCTTCTTGCACTCTACAGAGTAACAATTTGGGGACAATTGATTTGGCCAGAATGAGAGAGGGATTATATGTCTTTGAACCTAATTTCGGTAAAAATTCATCCACTACACACTCCATAAATTCCATCCAATCTCCACCCATTACACCTTTCAATATATGGCATTTTCGTTTAGGACACCTTTTTGGGCAAAGACTTAATCATTTACATAAACAATTTCCTTTTATCTCTATACATCATGACGAGGCTTGTGACATTTGTCATCTTTCTAAACAAAAGAAACTTTCATTTTCTCAAAGTTTTAACAAAGCCAATGCAAGTTTTGATTTATTACACTTTGATATTTGGAGTCCGTTTCAACAAAATTCTATTCATAATCATAAATATTTTTTTACTATTGTTGATGATTTTAGCCGCTTTACATAGGTTACTTTATTAAAATCAAAAGGAGAAGTACAAAATCAAATAAAAAATTTTATTACTTTAATTGAAACACAATTCAACTTCAAAGTCAAAACTATTCGTTCCGATAATGGACCAGAATTTATTTTACCTGATTTTTATGCTTCAAAGGGCATTATATGTTGAAACTCCTCAACAAAATGGAAGGGTAGAACGCAAGCATCAACATATTTTGAATATAGCTCGTGCTCTTATGTTTCAATCTAATTTACCATCATCTTTTTGGTCTTATGCTGTTAGACATGCTGTTTATTTACTTAATAGAGTTCCATCATCCGCAATTAATTTTAAAACACCATTTGAGATTTTATTCAATCATCCACCAAATTATCACGACATTAAAGTTTTTGGATGCTTATATTTTGTTTCTACCCAAATGGTAAACAGATCAAAATTTGATCCAAGAGCCAAAAAGGTTGTATTTATTGGCTTTCAATATGGTTTTAAAGGGTATATTGTTTATGTTTTAGAAGATAAAAGAATTGAAATTTCTAGAAACGTGATTTTTTATGAAAAGATCTTGCCCTTAGTCACAAAAAATGTCCAATTCCAGACACTCAGCCCAACATTGCCAAACACACCTTCTCAAAGACAAGATTCAGTTAGTCTTCCAGTTGAACCCTCACCTATACCCATTGACCCAACTCCACCTAGTTCTTTATTTTCTCCAACAATATCTCCTTCTTCCTCACTATCGATGCTTTCTTACATGGGGATCTTTCTGAGGATGTTTATATGACTCTGCCACCCGGATTTACATCTCCTCGACCGAATCAATACTGCAAGCTACTAAAGTCATTGTATGGTTTACGACAATCTAGTCGTATGTGGTATGACAAACTTTCTCATCTTTTGCTATCTCATGGATATCAGCAGACCTCATCTGATTATAGTTTATTTGTCAAATTCATTGGTGATCAAATTTCTATCCTTTTAGTCTATGTTGACGACATTATTCTCACTGGTAATTCCATTTCTGAACTTGCTGCCATTAAGTCTATTTTGCACCAACACTTCCGAATTAAAGACTTGGGCCCATTAAAATATTTTTTGGGTATTGAAGTTGCTCAATCAGAGAAGGAAATTTGCTTATCTCAGAGAAAATATTGTCTTGATCTTTTGGAGGATTCTGGTTTATTAGGTGTTAAACCTGCGTCTGTTCCAATGGATAGTACCACAAGACTATATCAAGACAAAAGTCCCCTGCTATCCGACTCTTTTGTATATCATCGTTTGGTTGGCCGTCTTATCTATCTCACCACTACTCGACCGGACATCATGTATGCCACTCAACAATTAAGTCAATTCATGGCATCTCCTACTGAATCTCATCTTCAAGCTGCCAAGCATGTGTTACGATATCTGAAAACTAGTCCCGGCAAAGGACTTTTTTTTCCAAGAGAATCAGAAATTCAGCTTCTCGGCTTCAGTGACTCTGATTGGGCCGGATGTCCTGACACTCGGCGATCTTTAACAGGTTATTGTTTCTTCTTAGGCAGTTCTTTAGTCTCTTGAAAGACCAAGAAACAAACCACCGTTGCTCGCTCTTCCACGGAAGCAGAATATCGTGCACTTGCCAACACAACTTGTGAACTTCAATGGATACTAAATGTGTTACAATTTTTACGCATCTCTCCTATCTGCCCACCAGTTTTATATTGTGATAATCAGAGTGCTCTTCATATTGCTGCTAACCCGGTTTTTCATGAACGGACCAAACATTTAGAGGTTGATTGTCACTTGGTTCGACAAAAAGCTCAAGCTGGAGTGATGAAACTTCTCCCAATTCCCTCTTCTGGGCAACTAGCTGACATCTTCACCAAGCCTTTGTTTCCTCAACCCTTCCATCTTAATCTGAATAAGCTTAGTGTTCTTGACATCTTTCATCCTCCAGCTTGCGGGGGCGTATTAAACCACTCTTCCACCTTAGCCCATGACAACAATAAAGACATCTCACGGCCCACAAATTCAGCCCAACAGAATACACAAATTAAATTATAATTTAGTCTTTATCTTATCTTATAGTTATCTTTATCTTTATCTTTATCTTATCTTTATCTATTTTTATTTTTCATAGGCCAATACTCTATATATACTTAGTTTTACCTTCATAATTTACAATTCATTCAATCAACAATCAATAAAATTTCATCTTTTCTTTTTCACAATTTTTTTATTTTTTTATTCTTTCACAATTTTATTAATAAGTACACTTAAGATATTAGTATTAAAATAGTGGAAAAAAGAATATTAAAAGCAAATTTTGAAGAACATACATGTATATTTTATTGAAGAAGCTTCTATATATTTTCAAAATGTGTCGTTGGAGCCTGCATTATGTCTCTGATTTTAAGGACACAAGCTATACACATTATTGAATCATTAATGGTCTCTTGGTTCGAACAAATGGCATGTGCATATGTAGATGTTGTTATGGTGTGTAGCTGCAAACATTCATAGATTCCTATATATATTTATCATAAAGGGACAATCAATCTCAGCTAGTGAAACTAGTTCATTCTTTCATTGGTGGTGATAATTGATGATTGAGTTAGGTGTGGATGTCATGGCTTGTAAACAGCAGGTACTAGGTAGACCAAAACTATATTCTTAAAAGATTTGTTACATTGCAATATTACACATATCCATTATTAGATTCGTTCTATATGACTTTTCTTAGCCTTCAATTGATTATCATCTTAGGCAGAGTTCGATATTTTTTTTTAGTTTAATTATTCTGTTGATCTTTATAGTTTTATCAAATTTTTAATTAGGTCTTTATATTTCTTTTTTCAATTACGTCTTTACACTACTTTTAATTTTATAATTATGTCATTTTCATATTAAAAATATTAAAATTAACATAATTTTTTTATCAAAATACATGGAGTCAAAGATTTAATTAAGTTTTTAATTATAAATACTTCAATTTGCAAAAAAATATTCAGTTAATTCTAATATTTTTTACACTAGAAAGAACTTAAGTACAAAATTAAAGCAATGTAAAGATTTAATTGAAAAGAAAAAAAGTATAAGGATCTAATTAAAAATTTGGTGAAACTATAAGAACCAACAGAGTAATTAAACCTTTTTAGTTTAATTACATAATGATTTTTTTTTAATTCTCTTTGTAGCAAATAATTTTAGCATTCACAATTTCAGGACTAATGTTATATAACTAATAAAATTAATTAATTTTTTATTAATATTTGACTAATTTAAAACACTAAAAATTAAATTTTAAATCTTAAATTAAATATGAAATTCTAATAAAAAAATAAACTGTTGACTCAAAATAATGATTAACATTAACAAAAAGGTGCTGACCTTATTAAATTTTAAAAAATTACACACTCCATGAAGAGCGGGGCTTACCCCAAAATTAGGAAATTTTATATAGACAAAAATAAAATTGGAAAACAAACTGAGTACTCTTTAGTTTTCTTTTAGATATTAAATTGATTTACTAGTGGTCGTGGACAAATTTGTTCTCTTTAATTTTTAATAATCTTGAATTTGAAATTTCAGATGAAAATTTCCGTCCTGAGAGTGATAATCAAAATTTCTGAGCACCGGTTGACAAGAAAATACATATGTTTTTAAAATTTGTTTACATGAGAAGATGTTTTTTTGTCCTGCTGCTAATTTGACTAGCAATTCACGTATATTTCCCCTATAAACATGACATGTTAATGACAAAAATCCAAGCAACACTTCATCATGTTCTTATTATGTATGCCTACGACTTTAATTTACATCATCATCAGAAAAAGTTAGGGGTAGCTACTATTACATACTACGCTTCCTATATACTACAATACATGCATCTTTCTTAAATACTAATACTAATTTATTCAACATTCATCATATATTCCTTCAAGTTCTAAATACTATTTAGTCCAGTTTATTAAAAAAAAAGGTTTGCTAGATCCTAGGACCTTAAATTGCGGTGCATACAGTAATACTCTAAAACTGGATATTTCCATTTCCAAGTGTAAACTATAGAAGTTATATAGGATAAGTGTGTAAAGTGTAAACCCATAATCTGAGGATTTGAGTATTTTAAAATTATTTTGTTGAACGATTTTTCCATGTAGATTAATATTTTAAAAATAAATTAGTTGTGAAAAAAAAGTTGACAAATTAATCTTTTGACTTGTTATTTTTAAATTAACAGACAAAGTAATCCCTAATGAAATGAAAATATAAACCTTCAATTTTTTTCTAAAAAATAGCATGATTAGTCATTCACTTTATTTATTAGAAATTAATTTGCCTAATATTTTAAACTATCAGAAAACAATTTTCATTTTTTTTTTGTTAAAATAATTTACCTAAATAAAAAATTATTAATAACCAATTTCAGATATTGCCCAACTTTGTAAGATAAGCAACTTCTATTCACCTTCCCAACCATATTTGAAAATTATTTTCATATATATAGGATACAGTGACATTGAATTTTAGAATGGAATCTAATGTAATCACATCTCTTGCATGCAAACATCAATACAACCTTGTTTCCTTGATTGCTCATAATACTTCATTAGTTGTAATTTCTAATATTCTATTGCCTCCCACATGCAACTTCATTAATTTTAATTTCTCCTGATCTCTCAGACAACTCCATGAAACATTGAAAAATAAATAAATAAATAAAAATAGTTGTCATCAGAATCCAACAACACAAAAAGGAAATTTCATTCAAACCACACGGTTGTATGTATATATTGCAGATAGGATCTCTTTATATATAATACCACAAATCTCATATAGCTATCGTACCCCAAAACAATTTTCCTTCAAAGTTTCAAACTTTCAATCACCATAATCTTATTCTTCTTCACAAACCAGAAAATTAAAACTCCAAATACAAAAAGAAATGAGTCGGTTTCTTTTACTGTTGTTCATTTTATCAAATGCTTTTCTTGGTGTATCAATGGCCACAATAAACCAATCTCAAATCACTGAACAATCTCTTCTTTCACAACCACCTTCGAATTCAAACTCTCCTACTCTTCATCAAATTGGAATGAGAAAACTTGGTAAGCACCAACATAATATGCAAGTAATAATAGGATTTTCTAGTAGCACCCCAAGTCCTAGTCCATCTGAGTCACCCGAAATTGAGAAGAAGAAGAACAATAAGAAGAAGAAGATGGAATCATCATCAATTTCTGAAGGAAGTAGTAGTAGTGTTCCTAATCATCAGAGGAATTCTGTTGAGGAGCAGCCACATTATGAGGATGATGGTGTTTTGGGTTATAACGGTGAAGAAGAAGGGGAAGAACACTTGTTGAAGAATATGAAGCAGCATCATCACCATGCATTGGACAAGTCTGTTGCAGGAGGTGGAGTCATTCTTGGTGGGCTTGCCACAACTTTCTTGGTTTCAGTTTTTTGTTATATCAAAGCTACTAGCAGACAAAAACCAGATATCACTTCATAATCATCAGTGTAATTATCCCTTTTCACCATATATGAGACAGAAATATTGTGAAATAACAGACATTTTTTGTTATTAATTTTCGAAACTACAAAACATATAAGAATTTTTTATCTTAAAAACAAATGGTTGTGTCTCATCTTGTTTCCGCAGCTAAATGAGTTCCTATCTAACCAACTTAAGTTAGTTGAGTGATTAGCTTACTCATCTGCTTAAACAAGTATTGAAAGTTTAAATCTAATTTTGCACAAACAAAAATTTATTAATTAACGATAAATCTTTAAATAAAACTCTTATCCACGATAAATTAAGCTTTAGTACTTAAAAAACAAGCATAAGTGGCAAAGACTCAAAACTCAAAAGTGTTCGATAAAAATATGAGTTGTGATACTTAAATTCTTCACTTGAGAGCTAGGAACATTCCTAGGTGAAAGACCTAAACTTTTGTATAATGCCTCAAACGTATTTTAAAAATTTATTCAGAACACGTAATCTTATGGATCCAGAGGGGTTTATTTCTACTATGAGGTAGAAGGTGACAACACAAAATAACTGATTTCTTACTAGATCAGTTTCAAAACACGAGGTAAAGTGAGTAGTTTTTTCTATAAATCTTTTTTTAGTGTCAGGGGATGATGAATTTACAGCTAGATTTTATCAGTATTTTTACGTTACTGAAAAAGAGGATTCGCGAAGGCAATTTTGTCTCAAGAGGCCAAATTTTAAAGTCCTTCAACCATACACACATATGTCTCATTTCAAAAGTTCCTACTACTGCTAAGATGACGCAGGTACGACCAAGTAGTTTAAACACAGTTTTTTATAAGATTATTTCTATTGCAATTTATTATGAACCAAATTATTAGTGATAATCAAAGAATAAGAGGTTTGGTGAGCGGGACATGGTTTTAAAACTTGACATGAGTAAAACGTATGATAAGGTGAAATGGAATTTTTTTGTGAAATATTATGAAACAGGTGGGTTTTTGTGACAGGTGGATTAATTGGATACACGAATGTGTTTCTACTATCTCATATTCTGTTACTGTAGATGGACAATCTACAGGTTTCTTCATACCTACGGGGAGACTCCGACAAGGAGATCCCCTTTCACCTTACCTTTTTATCATTTATGTGGTCTATCTAATCCGCTCTACAAAGGAGAACATGATAATGATATTACTAGACTCAGACTGAATAGCAGCTGTCCTAAGATTAATCACTTGTTTTTTGTAGATGACTCTATAATTTTTAGCAAAACAAACTCTGAGACATGTCATAATGCTATGCAAATTTTACAGCAGTACAACAGTATTAATGGGCAAGAAGTTAACTTAAATAAATTGGCAGTTTTCTATAGTAGAAATACCCCTCTAGCCAAAAGAAAAAAGTTGGTCCATATTCTGCAGGTCCTAAATGTTGGTGCGCAAGATAAAGACAAAGTTATGAAAAAGTTGTAATATTAGTAGAGATCCACACTCTCGGTAAATGGTCGAGAAGTGTTTATCAAGTTAGTGGGAGATGCAATTCCGATCTACATGTTAGGATGTTTTAAACTGCCTGAAATTTTTTTAGATGAAATTCATAGACTGTTAATGAATTTTCGACGGGAGAAAAGCAGGGAGAAAGAAAGTTACACTGGATTAAGTGGTATACAATGTACAGAGCTAAAGATCGTAGAAGTCTGGGGTTTAAAGACCTCAAAGTCTTCAACCTAGCTATGTTGGGGAAGTAAGGGTGGCGGTTCTTGACACGATCGAATACTCTAGTTACCAAAATTTTTCAGAGTAAATATTTCAAACATTCTTCTTTTTTACAAGCAAACAGTGGGTATAATCCCTCATGGGGATGGGAAAATTTGATGGAAGGAAGAAAAATAATAGAAAAAGGGTGCAATGGCAGATTAGAAGAACATCTATGGTTAGAATTTCGAAAGATTCATGGGTTGATTCACAAGGGCCACTTAAATTCAGACAGAACCAGTTGATAAATTCTAACCTAATTTGGGTTTTATAACTCATTACAGAAACGAAAACATGAAATGAACAATTCATTTTCAACAATTTTCTAACAGATGTTGCACATAAAACCCTCCAAACTAGAATTAAAAATAAAAACCAAGTCATATGGAGCAAAGAGAGAAAAGGAGCTTATATTGTTCAGTCAAGCTACGAGATATGATTCTCCTTCTTCCATCCTCTGATTGAAATCCTCTAGCTTTCTTTCAAGAGAAATTGATGTGGAGATCAATTTGGGGACTTAAATGCCTAGACAAAGTAAAAATATTTGTTTGAAAAGCTATGCACAGTGGTCTCCCAGTAAAAAGAAATATGAGCAAACGAATCTCTTTAATTCCCAATGTGTGTGCTAGATGTGGAGTAATAGAGGAAACAGTGGCGTACTGCTTGCTTGACTATTTACATTCAAAGGAAATATGGAACCAAGCTGATCTGCATGTGACAATTTCGACCGTTGTAAGGGAAAAAGAAAGCAGATTCAGAAATTGGTGGAAAGGAATAATGGAAAAGATGAAAAATCAAAGCACAAAGGAAATCAACTTACTTGCCATGTTAATCTAAAGGATTTGGAATGCTCGGAATCGATGAAATTTTTATAATAAGAGAGCTCAACTGAAAAGTTGTCAAAGAGGCTTTCTCCATGAACGAAAAATTTCACTTTAAGACAACTACCTAATCTCTTTATTTCCTATTTTAATACTCTTCTAGTCTCGTTAATTTCTTTAAGTCCGATGAAGTTTATTTTTGGGTGTAATTCCATCTTTACTCTTGCTAGTGTTTATAAGTATACCATGTTTGTTTTTCATTTTATATCATTGAATAAAATTCTCAACTTAAAAAAAAAAAACAAAATATTACTAGACCAAATTTTAGTATGTTGTGAATCCAAATTTTTTTTTGTCATAGGCAGGGCCTGAAACAAATCCGATCCGAAACAACCAACCTAAAACAAATTCAAAACAGCACAGCGCACTTTCCCTCCCTTTCAAATCTTGGATTTAACCCAAAACTAGAACCCTATGCAGACGCCTACGACAATCCTTCTTATCTTAATTACCATATTGTTGGTGCTTGATGCCATGTTGACGGAAGAAGCTTGCTCCTAGGATATTAAAATTGGAACCAATTTAAATGCACCAAAACCTACATCGCTGCCACTGCCGATCGGAACTTCAACCAAGGTTTTTGTTGCTACAACTAGCTAATCATTGGATGTTGGTACTATGAGACACAGTTTGGGGAGAGATCGACTACAATGACCCAAGAGAATTTTCTTGGGTCCGGAAAAGGGAAGCTCACTTCTTGCTAGCGATGAGTCATGGCTTGGCTTGGTGCTTTCCATGACACCAGAAGAAACTCTATGATGTCCTCCTTTGCATGTTATCCGAGGCCATCATTGGTGACTCCTACAGTTGCTATGGTCCTGCGCCATTGACCATAGAAGTTGAGGGAAGATTCACATGCACTTATCCTTCTTCCTTATCTGGTTCGGTTCCTCTGGGTGTGCCACCTTGTGTCATGGAGCTACTTGCTGAAGTTGAGATAGAGATAATTTGCTCGAGGATGTTCGTGTCAGCCACTTCAATTTTCGGTGTAAGTTGTTCATGGGGATGATTGTGGTCGTTCCTGCTTCTTTGCTGCTCTAGCCCTGAATTATATCTCGCCGATTCTGCAGTGGGATAAAAGTCCAATCTGTTTGTTTGAGGAGTCTCACCCCATAGTATCTCACACAGCTCATTTGGGAGGTATCTATTCCAATTTCTTCTCAATTTTCCATCCGACTCCATCGTTGCCGCAATGTGCACCAGGTTGTTTGCCTTCCTGGGAACCCAAGTAAGTCCACAATCCTGCATCTCTTCCATCCAATTGAGAATGTCCCTCAAAATTGGTTCAGCTTCTCCTCCTATACTCTTTGATTTTAATGCTTGAATAATCTGTAAATTATCTGATTCTATTAGTACTTTTTTGAAACGTAGGTTCCTGGCTAAAATGTTGGTGTTCCTGACTGCTGTAGCCTCTGCTGCTAGGACCGAACTTGTCACAATTTTTTCAGCCCAATGAGTAGGTGTCCCTTATTGTCTCTGACCACTGTTGTTGTTGCTCCCTTTCTGGAATTCGGATTGAAAGATGCATCGATATTTGCCTTAATCTAGTCCCCAGGTGGAGGTCTCTAGGTAGCTTTTCTTCCTCTCCTTGAATTAATTTTTTTAGAATCATGTTGTTCCTCTCTGTTTGTTGCTCTGAATTCAATTTGTAGTGAGTTTGCTTTGTTGATTGTAGAACTAGGATTGATATTTAAGTTCTGAAAGTAAGAACTATTTCTAGTTTTCCATATTTTCCAACATAAATATGCTAGATTGCTGATCATGACCTCCTGTTCTGTGTTATTGTTTGCTCTAATTCTTCTCACATTTGAAATCAACCAATTTTCGAAGGTAGAGATTGAGTTTATTGAGTGACTGAGCTGGCATTGTGCCCCAAACCATGTTTCCCTGGTCCAGGGACAGAGCAAGAGAGCATGTTTTGTTATTTCTATGTTATCATTACATATTTGGCATATAGAATTTTCTGCAAGTTTTCTCTTATATAGGTTAGTTCCCACTGGTAGGATATCTTGAGCTGCCTTTCACATAAATATTTTAATCTTCTGCGGTACCTGGAGCTTCCAAATTTCTCTCCATATTTCCTTGTCTTCGCCACTTGTGCTTGGGGTGTTCTGCCTTTGTTCCAACCCCTCTTTCCTTACCGCGTGGTAGCCTGTCTTGATCAAGTAGCTTTCATTTAGTTAATGCGTCCAACTAAACTTGTCATCCCTGCTTTAAGACTGATAAGTGTTCTGAGTATTCTTTTGCAAATAGCCCCCGAAAAGATCCTTATGATTTTCTCCACATCCCATCCCCCTCCTTGCTTTATTAGTTTCTCTACCAAATTTACATCTTGATTCTGACCCCTTCCAACTTTTCCCATGCCATTGATCCATATGTTCTCCCATATCTTAATCATTTTTCCATCCCCCACAATCTATCTCCCGCTTCTTCTCAAAAAATATCTGCCTTGTAAAATGCTGTTCCATGCCCAAGATGATCTTGCCATGGATTCTGCCTCCCAGAAGTTGCTATTCAGGAAATGGATGGACTTTAATATTCTGAGCTAAATTATTTCTGGATTCTCCAAAATTATCCATGCCTGTTTTGCCAAAAAAGCCAGATTCTGATGATGGAAGTCCTTGAATCCAAGGCTCCCTTCTTTTTTGCTCTCACATATTTTCTCTCATCTTCTCCAATGTATGCCCGATCCGCTTTCATTTGTCACCCACCAAAATTTTGCTACTTTGGCACTGAGTTTGCTGCAAAATCCTTTAGAAAACAGGACTACATTGATGGCATATGCCGATATGGCTTGAACAACCGCTATGAGGATTTTTTTCCCGACTTGGTTCAATAAATTTTCTTTCCATTCCTCTAATTTGTTTGTCACTCTCTCTTCTATCCATCTCAAAGCAATTCTTTTTACCCTTCCCCAATGTGTCGGTTGACCCAGGTATTTTTTTCAGATTATCCCATGCACTCATTCCTATCACCTTCTCTATATCTACTCTATCTTACAAAGTTACTTGTTTTTCAAAAGTGATTTATGATTTTTGGAGGTTTATTATCTGATCTGATGCATTTGTATACTCATTTCTGATTATCTGGTATGCCTCTTCTACATTAGCATCTGCCAATATAATTCAATCATCTGCAAAGAGAAGGTGTGTAAGAGTCGGTGCAGTTGGTGCAATCCTGAAACCTTTAATCCTTCCTTTCTCTTGTGCCTCTTCCATCAAGATGATGAGAACTGTCGCAGTTAATATGAATAAGTACGGTGATAATGGGTCATCCTATTTTAGACCTCTGCTTGGAATGATTTTATTGGACAAGATACCATTCACTTTAAATCGGTGGAAAGTAGAGCTAATGCATTCCATGAAGCTGCATTCAATTTGAATGCAACCCAAAAGCCTTAAGCTCCAATTCAATAAAGTCCCACTCCAAGCGATCATAAGCTTTGTTCATGTCGAGTTTGATTGCCATATTTTCAGAAACCTTGCCTCTTTTCTTATCTAGACTGTGATACACTTCTTGTACAATGATAATATTGTCTTGGATAAGCCTGTTGCTCACGAACGCACTTTGAATGGGGGAGACAACAGAATTTAGCATCGTTTTTAGCTTGTTTACCATAATCTTAGTGATTACTTTGTATATCAAGTTGCAACAACTGATAGGTCTCAATTGATTTATATTTTATGGCCTCTTTACCTTCGGAATGAGGACGACTGTTGTTTCACTGATTTCTTTGTCCATTTTTCTATTCTGAAAAGGTCCTTAACTACTTCAAGAATCTCTTTCTTAACTACCTCCCGGTGATTTTAGAAGAATTTTCCATTAAGGTCATTCGGTCCTAGGGCTTTGAGGCCTCCCATGCTAAAAATAACTTCCTTGACTTCTTCTTCTCTTACTTCTCTTATGAGTTCTTCATTCATCTCATGCGTGACCCTTTTTGGAACTTTTTGGATGCATTGATCAATTCCATTCCTGGTTGAATTGGTGAAAAGGTTGGAAAAGTAATATTTAATCAGCTTCATTATTGCTGAACTGTCATATACCCACTTCACGTTATTGTCCTTTAGTCTCTCGAACCTATTTCCATCTCTTCTTTGAATTGTTGTGGCGTGAAAGAAAGCCGTATTTTTATCTTCCTATTTCAGCCACTTCAACCTTGATCTCTGGCTCCAAAACTTTTCTTCTTACTTCCATAGTTTATCTATCTTCCTTCTAATTACTTGGATCTCTTCCTACTATTGTTCTGTCCACCCTGAGTCTTGGAGTTTTTGTAGCTTTTCTTGTAGTCTTGCAATTTCTTTATCCACTTTGGTGAAAGTCCTCTTACTCCAATGTTTTAAATCACTTTTACTACTCTTCAACTTTTCCAGCATGTTTTCTCATTTGTCATTTCCCCTTTCAACTTTGCTCCAGCCCTTTTTTTATCACTTCTGCACACTCCTTGTGATCGTCCCATAAGGCTTCGTATTTGAAGTACCTTGGGCTTTTCTTCTTTGGTTCTAGTGTTAGAATTAGAGGACAGTGGTTGGAGCTTATGGCTGGTCTTGTGATAAACTCCGATTTCATGGTTTATCTTGTGCTTAATTTGGGAGATTTTATCGCCTTTTCTCACATTTATTCAATGAAATAGCATAGTTTTGCAATTCTCCCTTGATTTGTGTTTAAATGTGAAAACATGATTTTTAGACCTTAAAATAGGTAAATTCAATTCACTTTAATTCCATTCGATGCCTTGATATGTTTGTTGAGTGATTTCAGGTTCATAAGCCAAGTATTGGATGGAAGAAGTGAGGAGAAGAGCATGCAAAGTGGGAGAACTCATGAAGAAATGAAGGAACCGCAAAGCTGTCAAGCCTGACATCTTCGCACTCAATCGACCATAACTTGAGCTACAGAGTTCCAAATGAGGCTGTTTCAGTTGCGTTGGAAAGCTAACATGTAAAATCCCTACACTACCCTTATTCCCTTTCATTTTCCAAACCAAACCCTAACCCTCTTCTAACACACTCACTCACCTTTCACTGCCGCACACACACTCCCCTCACACCCTCTTCCTCACAGCACACACCCACGAGCTGAGAAAAGGAAAAAAAAGGAAGATGGAGATCGAGAGAGTGAAGGAGAGGATGAGGGAAGGAAGAAGAGGAGGGAGAGGGCTACTGCACCGGCGTCGCGCTTCACGTAGTCCAACTTGCCGTTGCACCGCCGAAGAAATTGCCGTTGGAGGGAGACCTTGTCGTTGCAGCGGAAAGCGTAGAGAATGAAGAAAGGGTGAGAGAGCTACAAGATGGATGGAAGGAAGGTGGCAGTCGTGAGAGGAGGTGACGATGGAGGCTTCTGCTGTTGCCGTCGCTGGAGCTCACCGCTGGTGCACTTGGAGCTACTTCATCCCCTAACTTGCTCCACCGTGGCTGACCCCTGGCCTCCCTGTTTTCGTCGGAGTTACTGATGCCACTGCTGAAGGAGAGGATCTAATGCCACTGCTGTTTTGCTTCACCAGTGTAGCTCTTACTGTTGCTGGAAAACATGCTACAACTTCCAAACTTGCCGGCAACACTGTCTTGCCACTGTTCTGGTCTAGTTTCTTCCCTTGATCTGTTCCAATTTCACCTTATCTCTGCCGCCATTTTGTTTCTCTGTCTTGCTCTTATTCTGATTTCTTTTTGGCCTCTATTCTGTTTTAGAATTTCAGAACTATATTTGTATTTGTCTTTCATTCAATTTGAATCTACTGCCTTTGGCTGGTGTCGTGGCCATTGTTGCTATCATAAGAATTGAAGTTGCTGCACTGTCCCAGTTCAAGTTCCGCGCTCTTTCGTACCCTTTTAATTTGGCACCCGAGTTCGGCCTCTTCGGTCCCTTAGGACTATGTTGTGAGTAGGCTTTACATTTATAATTGTTTGATTGTGCATCTATAATTATTTTGATATATATCTATTATGATCTTTGAATTATACGCACTATATTTGTCTAGAACGGTTTTAAATTGATTAGAATAATTGATTTATTAAAATTGAATAATTCATTTTTATGAAGTTTATACTTTCGAAACTATACATGAGACCATATATATTTTTTATGAAGTTTTGCATTATTTTAAATTGTTTGATCTTATCTGAATATCTGTTTTTGAGACCATATATATTTTTGATAAAGTTTTGCATTATTCTAAAATGTTTGAGTTTACTTGCATATCTGTTTTTGAAGCATTAAAGTATTTGTTGGTATTTACTTAGTTTAAAGATTATGAAATATATTTGAAATGTGTGTTGATTGAAAAAGTATGATTGGAAAGGATTCTGATGAGAAAGTATAATATGATTTGATTTGATTCGATACCTTATATATTTGAAAGATCAAAGATTTGTTGTATTTGAAATTATATGTTTTGAATTAGTTTGGGAGGCTCGTATTAGAAAACCGTAGTTAACGGCGGTTATGACGTTAATTTAGATGCATCTAACTCCGTCTCCAGCTAGCAGGGGTGTTGCTAGCCTAACGTGTAGGCCACACGTTAGATCTGTTATTCTGTTAGGACACACGAGAGGAAAGGGCTACCCTTAGAGGTGGAGCCGCCCAAGTGTGGATTATTCGATTTGATTTCTGTATGAGAGCTCTCTTATTGATTCACATATTCGTATAAATTATTATTTTCTAACTAAAATTATTTTTATGATAATGTTTATATGGTCTCATGTGGATTATAGATGTATTGTCTAGTCACTGAGTTGCAAAACTCATTTCATTTTCTAAAAATATTTTTTTCAGGAACAAATACTTGAATATGTGAGCCTTCTATTCAAGAGTAATGATCTACAATTGGTACTTCATTATTATTGAGTTCTTAGACGTCATATGCTCCATATGTCACAGGCAGGATCCATCCATATTTACTTATTTTACCTTTTATTAAAAATATGTAATTATTCATTTTAGAAACTGTAAATTTATTTTAAAATATTTGTACTTTTCTTATTTAAATTATATTTGAGTCTGATAGGCTTGCTATGGAACTGTTTCCTTGAGCGCCGGTCATGGTTCATTTTCGGCCATGACAAAGTGGTATCAGAACCTGGTTTCATCTGTGTAATATGGAGCAAGTGTCCTATGGTAGGATCACAATTGTATAAATAGAAGCGCGTCTATTTGTACAAATTGTGGCACTATCAAAGGCCTATAGGAATGTCCTCTTTGTCCTCTATGTCATTGTTGTCTTCTGATTATTGAGATCATGCTTCCTCTGCCTCTTCTTACTACTCCTGTCCTTTTGCACCCAATCTTGCCATATCCTTTGGTAGATTTTCTTGATGTGTTTTTGGAATGGTTTCAGTTTTGGTTCCGGTTCGCGATTTCTCTCGTAGCTAGTTCTAATGTTCTCCGATTTTGTGAATGTGTGCCTTAATCTTCTTCGTCTTTGGGTTGTTCTCTATGATTCCTAATGTCAATAGTTCATGAGTTACTTAAAAGATTCGATTTATGTTTGCTGTGAATTACCATCTTATTTCCTTATAGAATTGTATTTGGATTTGTGGATTGCATGAAATTGCTGAGTTTTTTTTTATCGAAATGCTTTGTTCTGGATTGATATGCGATATTGGTATTTTTTTCCTTATGTTGATGATCTTTGAAGTTAACATAATTTTGATTAGCTTTTGATTCTTTTTTTTCCAAATCAATAATTTTGAAAACTATTATTTAGTTGCTCAAGAAGGACTATGTGATGAAACATATGAATAGAGTGTTATTGTTGTTTGTTCGATTGTTGATTTTCTTTGCTTAAGGGTAGTGAATTATTTGGGTGATCAATTAGTTGGATCGAAAGTCTTTTTCGATCTAGAAGTTTAGTTGTGTTTTTCTAATTTGATGATCTGTTCATGTTATAGTTCTTGTTGCTAAACATGACTTTTTGTCACGGAACTATTTCCTTTTTGATAAGTTGAGAGAAAGATTGTGAACGCTTACCTTTTGGTTGGTGATTATAAGATGAATTTTGTTTTTGACTATGATCTGAAACCTGAGAATTTTCTTAACCCTTGCTTTTCTGAAAAATTTCTTATTCTCAACTATTGTTCTTATTCTTAGAGATTTAGGGAGATTGGTTTTCTTGATTTGTGTGCCTTTGTGATATTTGGAGTGTAGATCTTAGAGATTGAAAAGAATTGTTGACGATTTCTGATAAAAAGACTAGATATCTAATTTCTTAAAGCAAAATAAATTACTTATACGAATTTTTTTTAAATTATCTGATTTCTCAACGAGACCTGATGTTTCATGATTTACATTTGGTTGGGTTCGTGGAATAAAATAGTATAAGTAAAATTATGTACTTACTTGAGCTATACAATGATACTTTAAATTAAATTTTCACTAGGATTGAAAATATATTATTTATTTTAATGTGATAATATATGATTTTTGTGAATTTTGTTGCTTTTAAATTTATAAGTGGGAATCAATATTAAAATAATTTGAGATTTTATTAGAATAATCATAATATTTGAAGACTATTTTAGTAAATTTTTTAATAAGTTAAATTTTTTTTATTGAAAGATTAATACTTTGAAATGTCTATTCTCTTGTAACAAAGTTATTGCTAATTTTATTATTAGTATTATTGAGTATTTACTTGAATATTTCCTTCCCTTGAATCTTAATAATTAACCTCTGTGTCACGATTATAGAAGTTCAGTTCTCTTGCTCTACGCTTATTTAAGTATTTAATTATTATATTTCTTGGCTGTTTGCGAAGTTGTCAAAGTATTTCAGCATTTGGCATTTTGGCTTCTATCAGAGTGTATTGTATACATAAAACATCACCATTATTTCAAATTTTTTTCTTCTTTTTTCTTTTGAGAAATTTCTTTTACAAGGGTTCCACATCTTCCTCCAACCATTGATGATTATATGCTCCGATTTTTATTATTTTTATTCTTATGCATATTAACTTTTTAAGAATCATTAATATCAGTTGAAAACTGCTGCACAGCAGATGTAGGTATTTGTCTATATAAAATATGTGTATTAGTGTATGTAAAATGACGGGTTCATAATTGGCAACTTATAGTTTATAGTTGTTGTTCTCCTTTTCACATAAAAGATAGTTAGCCTTTTTCTGTAACTATGGTTATATTTACATGTGTGTTTTCTATTTAAAAAAAAAAGAAAAAAATAGTTATTATAATTGATCCTAGTATGTTAATTGTTAGTACTTTAAATTTTAGTTTTATTATTGTCATTATTTTATATGTGAATTTATATGTAACTTCATACTAAGTCTAGCTGTATGATTATAGGGAATTATTTAACTTTATTTTTCAACAATGACAAAAATGAGTTGAATGTATGTGTGAATTTTGGCACAAGGGACAACAATTGTCATGTTTTAAATAACCTATCTATTATTTAGAGTCAGGAGATATCAAATTTTATTGGCATAATTATTTAATGTCCAAGGTTATGATAATAATCTCAAAGGCACTTAGTTGAAGGTTTCAAAAAAAAAAAAAAGGAAGCATACTGATTTTGTGATAGTTGCTGTTTTATTTTTATGACTGTTAAGTTGTCTATCCCGAGATGTGATATCGAATTTTAATTTATGTTTTGCTTTGCTTTCTCTGTTATTGATATTATCTTTTTGTTTATGCATATCCTTGCATAATTGTGCATCGAGGTATTCTCTATAGTTCTTGAGGGGAAAAAAAAGAGAAAAAAAAAACCTTTACCCTAACCCTTATTAATCTTCAATTTATAAACCTTGCATTTTTGCTTCAACTTGAATTTGTTTGACGTGATAGCATTTATGCTTTTAATGATTCTCTCTTAGTTTTACCTATTGTTGATGGATGTCCTATTTGATTGTGTTCCTAATCATTCTCTTAAATCTTTGTGAATATTATCGTTGATTTTAGTGGTCATCTCTTGTGAACTTCGTACTTCTTTGATCCAACATAAACGTTTTGACTTTATACACCATCTTTTCTTTTATTGTTATATTAAAGTTTCTTGATTCAGATTTCCTTGCTAAGATGCGATTGATTCTCTTTTTGGCATGCTTTACTGTTTTTGTATATCCTTGTTTAGTTGCGATCCTACGCATCTCCCCGAATTCTTGCGAATACCATCTGTGATGTTTGCTCTTTTCTGCCTAAGTTTTGAATCCTTTTAAGCAAACTCGTGATTGTTTCAATGTCACGTGCGATTCCCAGATGTAGCAAGCGATACGTTAGTTCTTTAGGATACAGTTAATCGATGCTGAAGTTCGGAAAGTTGTAATTCAAACACTTGACAGAAGACTGGTTGCTACCATGGATATGTACTACAGAACCAAGATTGTATTTAGAAAAGATTGACGAACGACGTGAAGAAGGCTATGTATATCTGAGTTGTCAAGAGAACGAGAGTAGGGATATGCCAACGACATCGTTTTATCAGGATCCTATCTTGTAACTTTTGCACCTCCTTATACACATTTCTCATGTTCGGTAAAGTGCTAAAACCATATAAAGTTTTGCAGATTTTATCAATTTTCGAGGGCGAAAATTTTTAAAGGAGGGTAGAATGTAAAATCCCTACACTACCCTTATTCCCTTTCTTTTTCCAAACCAAACCCTAACCCTCTTCTAACACACTCACTCACCTCTCACTGCCGCACACACACTCCCCTCACACCCTCTTCCTCACAGCACACACCCACGAGCTGAGAAAAGGAAAAAAAGAAAGATGGAGATCGAGAGAGTGAAGGAGAGGAGGAGAGAAGGAAGAAGAGGAGGGAGAGGGCTACTGCACCGGCGTCGCGCTTCACGTAGTCCAACTTGCCGTCGCACCGTCGAAGAAATCGCCGTTGGAGGGAGACCTTGTCGTTGCAGCGGAAAGTGTAGAGAACGAAGAGAGGGTGAGAGAGCTACAAGATGGAGGGAAGGAAGGTGGCAGTCGTGAGAGGAGGTGACGATGGAGGCTTCTGCTGTTGCCGTCGCTGGAGCTCACCCCTGGTGCACTTGGAGCTACTTCATCCCCTAACTTGCACCACCGTGGCTGACCCATGGCCTCCCTGTTTTCGTCGGAGTTACTGATGCCACTGCTGTTTTGCTTCACCAGTGTAGCTCTTACTGTTGCTGGAAAACATGCTACAACTTCCAAACTTGCCGGCAACACTGTCTTGCCACTGTTCTGGTCTAGTTTTCTTCCCTTGATCTGTTCTAATTTCACCTTATCTCTGCCGCCATTTTGTTTCTCTGTCTTACTCTTATTCTGATTTATTTTTGGCCTCTATTCTGTTTTGGAATTTCAGAACTATATTTGTATTTGTCTTTCATTCAATTTGAATCTACTGCCTTTGGCTGGTGTCGTGGCCATTGTTGCTATCGTAAGAATTGAAGTTGCTGCACTGTCCCAATTCAAGTTCCGCGCTCTTTCGTACCCTTTTAATTTGGCACCCGAGTTCAGCCTCTTCGGTCCCTTAGGACCATGTTGTGAGTAGGCTTTACATTTATAATTGTTTGATTGTGCATCTATAATTATTTTGATATATATCTATTATGATCTTTGAATTATACTCACTATATTTGTCTATAACGGTTTTAAATTGATTAGAATAATTGATTTATTAAAATTGAATAATTCATTTTTATGAAGTTTATACTTTCGAAACTATACATGAGACCATATATATTTTTGATGAAGTTTTGCATTATTTTAAATTGTTTGATCTTATCTGAATATCTATTTTTGAGACCATATATATTTTTGATAAAGTTTTGCATTATTCTAAAATGTTTGAGTTTACTTGAATATCTGTTTTTGAAGCATTAAAGTATTTGTTGGTATTTACTTAGTTTAAAGATTATGAAATATATTTGAAATGTGTTTTGATTGAAAAAGTATGATTGGAAAGGATTCTGATGAGAAAGTATAATATGATTTGATTTGATTCGATACCTTATATATTTGAAAGATCAAAGATTTGTTGTATTTGAAATTATATGTTTTGAATTGGTTTGGGAGGCTCGTATTAGAAAACCGTAGTTAACGGCGGTTATGACGTTAACTTAGATGCATCTAACTCAGACTCTAGCTAGCAGGGGTGTTGCTAGCCTAACGTGTAGGCCATACGTTAGATCTGTTATTCTGTTAGGACACACGAGAGGAAAGGGCTACCCTTAGAGGTGGAGCCGCCCAAGTGTGGATTATTCGATTTGATTTCTGTATGAGAACTCCCTTATTGATTCACATATTCGTATAAATTATTATTTTCTAACTAAAATTATTTTTATGATAATGTTTATATGGTCTCATGTGGATTATAGATGTATTGTCTAGTCACTGAGTTGCAAAACTCATTCCATTTTCTAAAAATATTTTTTTCAGGAACAAATACTTGAATGTATGAGCCTTCTATTCAAGAGTAATGATCTGCAATTGGTACTTCATTTTTGTTGAGTTCTTAGACGTCATATGCTCCATATGTCACAGGCAGGATCCATCCATATTTACTTATTTTACCTTTTATTAAAAATATGTAATTATTCATTTTAGAAACTGTAAATTTATTTTAAAATATTTGTAATTTTCTTATTTAAATTATATTTGAGTTTGATAGGCTTGCTATGGAACTGTTTCCTTGAGCGCCGGTCATGGTTCATTTTCGGCCATGACATAACATCCGGGGCTTTGAAATGATATAAAATTTGCCATAGTTGCCTGATGTGTAGGGGCGTGTACGCGCACATGACGCGCACGCACCGATGGATCAGCGTGGATCCATTTTGGGCAACTCGTTGGGGGCGATTTGTAGCTCATTTTGGGCCCAATCCAACTCATTTCTGATGCTATTGAATCCAAGGATTGAAGGGGGAATAAAAAAAAGTAGTCATAGTTTAGTTTTTCATCATGTTTTAGAGTAGAATTCTAGAGAGAGAGGCTCTCTCCTCTCTCTAGATTTAGGATAGAAATTAGGGTAAAGTTAGGTTAATCACTCTCAAATTTCTCTTTCAATTCTTGTTTTGATTTTAATTCTCTTTATATTTTAGTGCTCTATTGTCTTAATCTTCTTAGTTTCTCTTGTTAATTTCTTGTTTTGCTCTCTTTTATGTTGATGAACCATTGTTGGATCTTAATTTTCTCTAATGCAATTTTTATGTTTAAATGCTCTTTTATTGTTTATCTTAGTTGTTATTATTAATTTCTTGCTTGTGATAGTTATGGGTTTCATTAATTCTAGCATTTGGTGATGGTTACTTTTCTTGCACTCTAGGTGTTTGTTAAAATGCTTCCACTAGTTTTTGAGTAGTTTTCTTTACTCTTAGCTTAGGCTAAGGGAATTGAGTGACCTTGAGTCATTGGGTCTCATTGAATTGGTGATTTGAGAACCCTATGTGATCAATTTGATATCCATTGACACTAACCCACTACTAATTTAATTAGTAGATAGGTTGGGACTTATGGATTGATGTGATCAAGCCTATTTGACGTACTTCAAGCTTAGGAGTAGATATTACGTACTTAAAGCTTTTGGAAGTAGACTTAATAGGTTGGTACCTCATAATTATCAATGCATAGTTTGTAGACAAGGATGGTAATCTCAATTACCTAAGTCTAGCCAAGAGTTCCACTTTCTTTTATTTAGTCAATTGTTCTTTTACTTTGCTTGCCATTTATTTTCTTGCCAAAATATAAAACCAAACCCCCTTGAATTTTCATAGCCAATAATTGAACACTTCATTGCAATTCCTTGTGAGACGACCCGGAGTTTAAATACTTCGGTTAATTTTCATTTGGGATTTGTACTTGTGACAACCAAGTTTTTTATTGGGATGATTGTTTGTTGGTATAGAACTATACTTGCAACGAGAATTCATTCATTTGAGAAAATTCTATACCATCACAACAATTCGAGCATCAAAATGGCGCCGTTGCCGGGGAGTTGCAATGGTGTTATATTATTGGCTATTGTGAATATTGTGAATATGTTTGCCTTTTGATTATTTGTTAGTTTTTGTTAGGCTTAGGACTTTGTTGCTTAATTTTGTTAGCTTTTGTTTTTATTTGCTATTATGAATTCTCATCCTCACTTTGGCTATGAGTTTGGTTCAAATTATGTTGTAGAAAATGGGAGCTACAATGAGGATGTGCATCAAGGATGGAACAATCAAATATGGGAGGAGACTCAAGGGATTGATCAACCTTCTTGGCAATAACAACCTCCGGATTCTTATGGGTATAATCCTAATCCTAATGCATATCAATCTAATGGATGTGGTGACCCTTATTGTGATTGTCAACAACCACCACCATATGCCTATGAACCACCTCCTCAACATAATTTTGAACCACCTTACTTACAAGCCCCTTACCCTCAATCACCTCCATATGACCCCAACCCATATCCACCATACCAACCACCTTGTGAACCATATGAACCATATGAAGGACCACCCCAATTCCACCACCAATACCCTTAAGAACCACCACCTCACTATTCTTACCAAGATGAATCACCTCCCATGTATGATAACTTTCAACCACAAAATGAATTCTCCTTTTCACCACAACCCTCTATGGAAGAATACCCATATCCATTAATCCAAGAGCAATATGATCCTACTTATACTAGCCAAGTGGAACAAGAGCCAATGGATCGTCTCAAGGAAGCAATGGATCGACTTCAAGCAATAATCTGTCAAAAGGAGCAAGAGGAAGCCCAAAAGAGACACGAAACTATCGAGGCTAACCTTGCTAAAATTAAAGCCAACTTGGACTCATGGGACTCATGCAACAAGAAAAGCATCTCCACAGATGAATGTGAGAAATCAACCGAAGAAAAGAGCATGAAGGAGATTTTAGAATCTCAACATGAGGACAAGGAGATGGGGTATGTCTTGCAACAAGTGGAGAGTAAAGAGATTGTTAACAAAGAAGAAGTGGTTGAAAGCCTAGGCAAAGTTGAACAAGAGGTGGATTTCAAACTTGAAAGTACTTCCACACCAAGTGATGTTGTTGATGATTTTGTGGAAGTTGTTGAACTTTCTTCCATTGAACTTGAAGATGATGTTGAGGAGGGTAATGCACAACCTCCTAAGCATATAATGAATGATGAAGAATTGGAAGAAGGTGAGCTAACAACAAATCCTCCTCTTAAAGATGATCCCACACCAACACATGATCCTTTGGTATTTGAGGAACCTTCTCCTATTGATATTGAGGTAAATGTTGAGATAAGTTCCATATTACCTCCATGTTGTAACATGAAGAGTGGGGAAGAGCTAGAAGAAGTTGGTGAAGAAGTGATTGAATGTGAAGAACTTTGTCAAAGGGAAGAAGTTGAAGTTGAAGAAGCTTGCCAAGAGGTGGAGGTATTCAAAGAAGAGCACAAGGGAATGGAACTTACAAGACCATTGGAGACGTCCCTTCCTAAGTCGCCATCCAACATAACATTCAAGTGGGTAAAATTCTTATCACTAATATTTACTTTTCCACTTGAATATGGTTTGATTGAAAATGATGGGCAACTTAGAGCTCTTTGTGAGGTTAAGAACAAAAGGAAATTGAGTAGTGGGTGAAAATGCCAATCAAGGTTCCTTAAGGTTGGAAGCTTAAAGTCTAAGTGCAATGGTTGGTATAGTTCTCAACTAAAGGGGTCTAGGAAGATGCTTTGGTGTTTACTTGAGAATTCGGATCACTTCTCACCCAATTGGAATTGTGATGATCAACTTGAATATGGGTGTAGAAACAAGATTTAGGATCTAGGAAAAGATGAAGATCAATTTTGGAAGCCCTTAGCTTGTGTGAACTTCATCAAAGCTTGGTGCCATTGGTTTTGAATTTTGAAGCTTACTTGAAGTCCAAGCATTGGTGGAGGTTTCAAGATGAGTACAAGCATAAGCCACCATAACAAGGAGCCTTCTAAATGTCCAACTTAAGGACTTAAACTAAAAGTGCTAGGTGGGAGACACACCACCATGGTAAACTCTTTTCACTCTCTTTTAGATTTGGTTAATAAGTGATTGGAGTTGCCATTGTAGGTAGTCTTTGTTATTTTCTATACTTTTATCCATTTTGCTTTGATTGATTGGTTATTTCTTAGTTTGTTTTGATTAGTTTAGTTGTTGTTAAATTGCATTTTTCTTGAGGTGTAAGTTTTATTTGTATTTGAAAATGCTTCAAAAAAAAAGCGAGCATCGGCGCGCAAGCACGCTGTGCGCGCGCGCGCCGGCGTGGTTTCACAACTCTTAGTACTAAAACCCGAGAGTTATGCCCACTTCATGCCTACTTTGTGCCATGCGATCTGCGCGTAAGCACGCATGACGCGTACGCGTGGATTGTCCCTGCTGATCCGCGCGTAAGCGCACATGACGCGTACGCGCCCTTCGGCCAAACTGCGCATCGACACGTAAGCGTGCATGACGCGTCCGCGCCGGTTAAAAAAAAGAGTTTTTTTTCTCATCTTCCATTTTCTTTTGTCCATTGCATTCGTATACTTTAGTCTTTGCATTTTCATTTTATTTTTATATCTTGTTTTTACTTTCTTTTTTTTAAGCTTCTTATTTTAATAATGGTGTTGAATTTTCTTACTCAATTGTTGAGAATTTCTTGGTTAATCTTGGTGCTTCTTAACTTGTTTGATATTGTTGGATGATGAAACTTTTAAATCAATGCTTAATCTTGTATGAACTCTTATATTCTTTGTGCATTGATATGAACTTGCATGTCCTTCATGACCCACTCTTTCTAGTTTAACTTGATGCTTTTAAGTGCTCTTCATGCTTTAACTTTGTTCTTGCATCAAGTATTAGTTGATATGCCCTTTGCCTATATTGCTCTCTCACTTATATGCGTAGCTAACATGTAGTGAGAACCTTACTCTTATTTGGCATTAGCCCCTACCTATGTTCTATTTGCTTTGATATCTTTGTTGTAGGCATAATTTTATTTCTTTTTCTTTCCTATTAGGTTGGCCACCAAGAAGGAAAGGAATGAGAAAACTTCTAAATGGGGCAACAAACAAGTTCACCTGTACAACCTTTTGAAGGAGTTCATCAATTGTAGCAATCCGTCCACCTTGCTCTTCTTTGCATGCACCGAGGACGGTGCAAATTTCTAAGTGTGGGGAGGTCGTCCGACTGACCTCCATGGGTAACAACTTCCTTTTTCAACACCAATTCTTTTTTTTTTTGTCTTTGTTAGTTAGTTGTTGCATTACATGATAGATTGCATGTTAGTTAGAATTTGTACATATTTTCACGACTTCTTTTATGTTAGGACTACTTGGTTAGGGTGATGATTTCTTTTCCAAGAAAAATTATTTTTAGGGCACCCTACCAATTTGAAAAAAAAAATTTGTGATGAACTTACTTGAAGAATTTATTTTGGAACATGGTTTTTGAGCTAAGAACACAAGCATGTGAGTTTTGAGCCCAATTGCGTGGTTACATCTTATAACCACTTATTTTCCATTCTTGTGTGCATTGTTCTCTTTCTATGATTGTAATATTTGATTTGTTTGATTCTATATGTCCATTATTCCATGTATACATGCATTTATATGATTGAGGCCATCATTTCATTTAGCTCACTTACCCAAATAGCCTACCTTTCATCAACCATTGTTAGCCAATTTGAGCCTATTTAATTCCTTTTGTTATTAATTTTAGCACATCACTACCCATAAGCGGAAAATAATAAATGTCCTTAATTTGGATCTTTGATTAGCTTAGGCTAGTGAGGGTGTGTATCATTTGGGTATGGGAAACTTGGGACATTAGTTGAGGTAAAAGTGTAATTTTTATTTTTGTTAAAATATTGGGAATTGGGTACATATTCATGCACTATATGTAAAACCATATGCATTGATACATTTGTATATACTTTAGAAAAAAATGATAAAGAAAAAGAAAAAAAACATATACATATATAAAATAAAAAAATATAGAAAAAGAAAAAAAGAAAAAGAAATAAAAAGGGAACAAAAATACCCCAAAGTAAAGTTCAATAAAAATCAATGCATATGGAATGTTAATTAAAGAGAATGCATGAGTATGTGGAAAAGTGGGAATCATGGGTAGCTAGTTTGTGTATTAGAATTGTATAGGTTGTTGTATGTGTTTGGTGAAAGCTTAGGTTAATCAAAGATTCAAATTTCAAGCTCACTTGACCATATGCATTCTACCTTGACCCTCGCCCCATTACAACCTACGAACAAGTCCTCATGATGAATGTATGCATGCATTGAATAATTGTTGATTGTTAGATGAAAAACAAATCATGGAAAACATGATTAGAAGAGAATTGAGTGATCGACCCTATACACTAGAGTGACTAGAGCGGATACACCTCCGGTGAGGATTCGATGCTCAATTCCTTGTTCCCAGCTTTCATGAGCTTTCTTCTTGCAAGTCTATTTGAACTTCATTTTGATATTTGAATTGGTAGAGTTTGTGAGTCGTCATATGACCTCTGCCCTATTTGCTTATATATGTTCTTGGAGATTGATTCGCTTTTAACCAAGTAGGTAGAAGCATTTTGCATTTAGTTGCATGCATGTAGATAGGTTTATATAGTTTCTTTGCATTGAATAAATGTTCGTACCCCTTTTCTTGTCCTTCTTTATTCTTAGCATGAGGACATGCTTGGTTTAAGTGTGGGGAGATTTGATAAACCCTGATTTCGTGGTTTATTTTGTGCTTAATTTGGGGAATTTTATCACCTTTTCTCACATTTATTCAATGAAATAGCATGGTTTTGCAATTCTCCCTTGATTTGTGCTTAAATGTGAAAACATGCTTTTTAGGCCTTAAAATAGCTAAATTCAATTCACTTTAATTCCATTCGATGCCTTGATATGTTTGTTGAGTGATTTCAGGTTCATAAGGCAAGTATTGGATGGAAGAAGTGAGGAGAAAAGCATGCAAAGTGGGAGAACTCATGAAGAAATGAAGGAACCGCAAAGCTGTCAAGTCTGACCTCTTCGCACTCAATCAACCATAACTTGAGCTACAGAGGTCCAAATGAGGCTGTTTTGAGTTGCATTGGAAAGCTAACATCTGGGGCTTTGAAATGATATAAAATTTGTCATAGTTTCCTGACGTATAGGGGCGCGTATGCGCACATGACGCGCACGCACCGATGGATCAGCATGGGTTCATTTTGGGCAACTCGTTGGGGGCAATTTGTAGCTCATTTTGGGCCCAATCCAACTCATTTCTGATGCTATTGAACCCAAGGATTGAAGGGGGAATGAAAAAAGTAGTCATAGTTTAGTTTTTCATTATGTTTTAGAGTAGAATTCTAAAGAGAGAGGCTCTCTCCTCTCTCTAGATTTAGGATAGAAATTAGGGTAAAGTTAGGTTAATCACTCTCAAATTTCTTTTTCAATTCTTGTTTTGATTTTAATTCTCTTTATATTTTAGTGCTTTATTGTCTTAATCTTCTTAGTTTCTCTTGTTAATTTCTTGTTTTGCTCTCTTTTATGTTGATGAACCATTGTTGGATCTTAATTTTCTCTAATGCAATTTTATGTTTCCATGCTCTTTTATTGCTTATCTTAGTTGTTATTATTAATTTCTTGCTTGTGGTAGTTATGGGTTTTATTAATTCTAGCATTTGGTGATGGTTACTTTTCTTGCACTCTAGGTGTTTGTTAAAATGCTTCCACTAGTTTTTGAGTAGTTTTCTTTACTCTTGGCTTAGGCTAAGGGAATTGAGTGACCTTGAGTCATTGGGTCTCATTGAATTGGTGATTTGAGAACCCTATGTGATCAATTTGATATCCATTGACACTAACCCACTACTAATTTAATTAGTAGATAGGTTGGGACTTATGGATTGATGTGATCAAGCCTATTTGACGTACTTCAAGCTTAGGAGTAGATATTACGTACTTAAAGCTTTTGGAAGTAGACTTAATAGGTTGGTACCTCATAATTATCAATGCATAGTTTGTAGACAAGGATGGTGATCTCAATTACCTAAGTCTAGCCAAGAGTTCCACTTTCTTTTATTTAGTCAATTGTTCTTTTACTTTGCTTGCCATTTATTTTCTTGCCAAAATATAAAACCAAACCCCCTTGCATTTTCATAGCCAATAATTGAGTACTTCATTGCAATTCCTTGTGAGACGACCTGGAGTTTAAATACTTCGGTTAATTTTCATTTGGGGTTTATACTTGTGACAACCAAATTTTTTATTGGGAGGATTGTTTGTTGGTATAGAAATATACTTGCAACGAGAATTCATTCATTTGAGGAAATTCTATACCATCACAACAATTCGAGCATCATCTTGCTTCCAAAACTGCATGTTGGTAAGTTTGTCGCCATTTCTAATTTGTTAAACCTCTATCAATTCTTTCTTTTGTGACAAAGTTGTTCCTCGGGTTGCTGAACCAGGTGAAATGCCCCCTTTTAGCTCCAAGTCCATGAGAGAGTTGGCATCAATGAACTTCCTAAAATCCTTCATCTGGCTCTTTGGTTTAGGATGCAGCCCCTCTTTCTCATCTTGACAAATAATATCATTGAAATCCCCAATAAACAACTGTGGTGTATGTTCACTATCTCGCCTCTCAAAGAGGTCTCTCCACAGTAATCTTTTTTGAGCAAACTTAGGGATACCATACACAAACTTGCATTTCCATATATTATCTTTTAAATAATCAATATCAACCGCGATAACATTTTGAGACCATGAGTAAATATCAAGAGAGAAATTTTCATTCCAAAATAGACACAGACCTCCGGACAAGTCCCAGGGTTTTAAACAAAAGTAATTTGCAAATTTTAGCATTCTTTTAATTCTTCTAATACATTTTTCTTTAGCTTTGATTTCCATCAGGAACACTATGGCCGACTTTATCTGTCTGCATAGATTTCTGAGTTTGGAGACTATCGCGGGTGCTGCCAACCCACAGCAATTCCAGCTTATGATGCTCATGGCTGAGGTTGGGGCATGGTAAGGCCCGCATCCTCAGCTGTTTGGTTATTGTCCGTTTTGCTTCCCTTTTGTTGCTCCATCATGCCATTTGCTCCGTTGGTTTCTTCTGCCTTTGTTTTTCCCCTATTGCTAGTATTGGCTTCAACCTCTTGTCTTGTTTCTTTCAGTTCACCATACTCCACTAGCACAGGCTCTCTCTCCTCTCTCTTCCTTTTGAGCTTCAACCTGGCTTTGATATTTTGAGCTAGTTCCACTTCCCAAGCTTCTGTTTTGTCATCTCTCCCAGTGTCAGCATCTTCTTCGTCATTATTCTTATTGGGTAGTTCAGCAAAGTACCATTCTCCATTTTCTGAGTTGTGGACTTGGGTTTCAGTTCTTCCTTTGTTTGACTGCTCCTTCTATTTCAATTCCCTATATTTCCAGTACCTCCTCTCTCTTTCAATAGCTTCCCGATTTTTCTTGCTCCCTTCCTTGATCGTTTCTCTTCCTTTTCCCATGCTTGCTATTAATATCTGTTGGATAGTTAGGGGGCTTGGATTGATATTCCTCACTGAGCCTTTTCTATTTCAATTTTTTATTGTTGCGTAGGCCCAGTATACTGTGATTCTCCTTGTAGTTACCTTGACAAAAATTCAGCTACTTTTTTTCATCTCTTATGTGCTCCTCTTGGGCCTAGCCCATAAAATTGCCTTCTTCTTTCCTCTTGTAATCAGTATTTTGGCATTTTGGGCTTACTGCTAGTTGGCCCAATGGTTTGGATTTCTTTTTTTTTTTCTATAAAGTTCTGTACTACTTTTCCCAATTCTTCTATGACATACTCCTCTCCCTCGGTTGATTCTTCCCCTGTTCCTTTCTAATTTTTTGGATTTTTTCACCTTCTATTCTCACCTAAATTTTGGGATTTTTGCCGTCATTCTATCCTCTTTCCTATAGTATTAGTCTTTCATCCGCACTCTGTCTCGAGATTTCCTCCTTCTTTGACGTTTGTGGCTTGCTTTTGGTATCTCCCACCTTGCCACTTTTTGTACGTCTATCTTCACTCTCCCTATTAAAACCATGTTCCCCGCGCACTTCTTCTCCCACCTCTTGCCTTCCTCATTTTTTGTTTTTGTTCCTTGTCATCTCCCTTATGACTATAGCTCTTGTTGGGTTCACACCCAACCCTAGTTCATATTTGGGTCTCTTGGGATCCTAGCTTGACATAGCTAGTTCATTCTTGCAGTCCTTCTTTTCATGGCCTATGATGCCGCACTTTAAACAATAACAATCTTGAAGTCTCTCGTACTCAAGTTCTATCTAAGTCTTTGGTTGCTTCTCCCTTATCATCTAGAAATCGGTGGGAAATGGCTTAGTTATGTTGACGGCTACCCTAGCCCTGAGGAATATTCTGACGAAGATATTCTCCCTTCTTAGATCTTCCACTTCAACAGCTAATCCTGGCATATGGTTTTTGCAGTTTCTCTCTCCATGTATTCTAATGGAACACTATGTATTTATATCCAAAACTCCATCAGCTCATGTTTTACTTCATTTATGGCAGTGTTCTGTACCCACAATTGCAGGTTTATCATGTGGCCTCTGACACTCCATGAACCTCTTTTGAGTATTTGCATTCCCTTCTTCTGATCTTTGAAACAAAAGAATAGTTTCTTCTTCCCTACTTCAGAGATAAAGACATTCTCTAGATTGCCCCATATTCCTAATAAAGCATTTTTGCTTGCCTTAAAACTGATCTCTTTGTCTGATATTATTTTGCCCATTATATTGATGCAATCTTCTATGTATTTCTTTTTCTCCTTTTTGCTTATTGTGATGGTCATTCTTTCAATCTGTTGAAATCCATGAGTTGCACTAGCTATTATTCCCTACAGACTTGTTGGTCCTTGTTCTCCTTGTTGCAGGATGATTTGGGGTTCCATTGGTTATGAAGGGGGTAGCTTGATGGATTATATGATGTTTGATTTTGCAAGTTTTTGGTGAGGTATGCAAGTGATAGTGGTACCGAAGTTCAGGTAGATTAAAAGACCGTTAAGGTTTAGGGTATTAAGGTAGGAAGGAAGGTGATGGTAAAATGTTAAAAAAACTAGTAATGGGTGTTGATGAGATCGATGTTCTCAAGGAATAGAATCCAATATTCTAGTATGCTCTTCTGGAGAGAGAAGCGACACTCTCCTTAAAAGAGAGATGAATTGTTGTTTAAATTGTGAATCCAAAGTCCAAACACATGTACTATAGAATGAAGCTGAGAGGTCACAAAATTTGAGAGTCCATTGTACGTTTTTTAACAATGGGCCTTCAAATATCACAAGCTATTCGGTCCAGCAGCTCCACTTCTCGCAACATGTGTTTTGGCTCTCACACACGTGTTCATGCCAGCAAGTGTGAAAATTGTAGCCCCCCGCAG
>NC_029786.2:88234549-88255678 GCF_000816755.2 Arachis ipaensis
CTGTCACAATAACTATTATCAGTATTTTTAAAATATTGAAATATATTTTTTTTAAAATAATTAAAACATATAACTATTATTGTATTTGAAGGTTACAAAAGGCTTAAAGAAAGGGGGTTGAATTTATGGCCTTCTTCTACTTTATAGATTAAGTATTTAATACTAAACTTGAAACTTGATTTCTGTTTCAACTGTTCAGCAAAAAATTTAAGAGATAATTTCTTTTTGTCTCATAAATTTCAGAAAACAACACAGCAAAACAAAGGAAGAAGTTGACATAATCATGTATCCTGGTTCATTTGCCTTGTGCAATGCAACCTACATCCAGTCTCCACCACAAAAGTGGTAGAATTTTCACTATAGTCAAAGTATTACATGCCCCAATTTCCTAGGACTCACACAATCCTATCTGGACTCTCAAGTTTCTACCTAAACTTGACTTGGTTATGCTAATACCTAAACTTTTAACATTAAGTGCTTACCCAACTTAGCAAGGGGTACCTCACAGGTACTTGATACAAGACAGAAAATACAACCAAAAGAAATATGAAATCACTCTTAGCTTTTCTCTCAAGTGTTTCACTCAACCTTTTTTACTCTTAGACTTTTTCTCAATGTCTCTTTTTTAGTATTTTACCTCTCAAAGAAGATACAGAAAGATATACATTGAAATTGAAATACAAGACAGTAAAACATGAATGAGATGATGAATTAACAGCTTAAACACTATAAACTGAACCCAATAACAGAACTCAAGACTTCATTTTTCATCTTGGCAGATTGCTCCCTTTAGTATAGGTGCAATACTTCCAAGACTTTAAACTCAATAGTGAGGTTTTACATACAGCTCTCTATTCAGGTTCTCTCTCCTTGCCTTCAACTAAAAACCCTTTTTTTTCTTTTGTACCTCCTGTTGAGACACAATTAGGATTTTTTATCAAGTCAACTCCTTGGACCTTGAGCTTGTCTGGTTCATCTCTTCTCTTTCTTCAATCAACCCTTAAATTAGGAATTTCAACTTTTGAAACATTTGTTTGACCGAAGATAACATGACATCAGAAGTGAGCTTACTCAGTGATAATCCCAAATTCAAACCATTGAAAATATGCTTTGGCTCTAAGTAAATTTTTAAGCCATTGATTCACAGTAGTGAAAATCAGAAATCACTTTCTCCATTTATCCCAAATTGGAGTTGTAGAGATGTGAAGAAGAAGTGAAGAAATTAACTTGTATGTAAATGGAAATAAATCACATTTATCCTCTGACTTAGCTTAGCTTACTTTGATTAGGGCGATTAAACATTTGCTTTTGTGATTTACCTTTCTCTTTCTTTCTTCATGAATCTGACCAAAGGAAGCTTTGTGAACGTTGGCTTTGGTTGGCTTCAACTTGGATAATGAATCAACTTGAGCTTGGATTGGTTTGATTTTCCATTCAGCCCAAATGATTTCTTTGTTTTATTTTTTTGGGCTTTGTTTGTGGATCAAAGAACTCACCAACAACCTTTGGGCTGCTGCTTCTTTAATTTTGGCCTGCAACACTAACAAAAACAATCAAAACTAATTGGGTGTTTAACATAATAAATCAATATTTGTCATCATCATTTAAATTAGTTATGTTCTTAACTCAACAATCTCCCCCTTGATGACAAACATAGTTTTAAGAGAGATGATCAAAGGGATTAAATTTAGATAAAGTTAAAGTACTTTCCTTTAGTTGATATCACTTGATTTTGACTTGCTCCCCCTTTTCTTTTCAAGGGTTACTCCCCTTGAATTTGTGCTCATTTGATCTTACAATTTCTATTAATGTGAACACAAAGAACCAACAATAAAAGAAGCAAAAGTATTGTACAAGAATTTTTCAATGCAATATTTCAACAGCTTGATAAATCATTCATGCATTAACCAGATCCCAAGCAATGAAATCAAATTATGATTCAAGTGTAAATTCATTCGAAACACTTGATTATGTTAAGACTGGGCATGAAACCCAAAGCATATCATGAAAAAAAAAATATTCTAAAAAACAGAGTATGCTGCTATGCTACTATCTGGGTCATGCATTAATGCTCTCTATATTACTCCCCCTTTTGTTATCAAGGAAGGAAAAAGAGCAATTTCAAACCTACAAAAACCTGTTAGAGTGCAAAGTCCAGATAACTAGATAAAATAAGAGAAAAATAAAGCAGTGGTTAATTGTTTATAGTCATCCAAAACAAGACAAAGTTCAAAACAAACTACAATTGTTCTATGAGACAATCATTAAAAAAAACAGAAAACAACAATGGAAGAGACATCCTCAAGCATCCGAACCATCCTCCTCTAAATCAGCAGTGTCTTCAGGGTTAGTGGCCATAGTGTCATCCTCATGGATGTTGTCAATGAATTTCATGAGAACTGCCACTCTATCTCTGGGTTTTCTGATGAAGTTTTCATGGTTGGCAGAAAGCTTTCTCTGTTCTTTGCTTAAGGTAATCAGATAGTTGGATTAAGAGACAAATTCTTGGATTACATCTTTCACCACTCCATACAGAAGTGATTTATGTCCAGTAGAGGCCGAAGTCCCTGAGGCAGAGGGAGGATGAGATTCCTCAGGTTCATAGTCATCATCATCATCATCAAGAATCACCTTTTCAGTTTGAGTAAGTCCCTTTTTTCTGCTGTTTCACTGAACCATTTCCTTTTAGATATGAGGGTCTATCTTCATATGACTTATTTGATAGGTTAACACCAAAATATTCAAAAATACAGGTTAAAAATATGCCATAAGGAAGAGCTTTATCTTTCTCACTTCTTATGCAATCAAACATATGCCTTACTATTAAGTATGCAAAAGAAATTTTAGATTTAGTGAGAATAGCATATAAGACCATAGTATCATAGAAAGACACCTTTTGATATGAACCACTTTGAGGAAGAATAATGTGGTTCACTATACGATGCAACCGGGCATGAAGATAACCAAGGGTTTTATGAGTTGGTATCAGACCATCAATGAGAGAGATATTTTCACATACAACAGCCAGAGCATCTCTATGGAAAACACCTAACCCATCATCCCATTTACCAGAGGTATAAGCACAAGCACCAACATCAGTATATTTAAGAGAATCACTAATGGATTCTTCATTCAAGACAAGATCATGGCCTTTCACATATGAGTGAACGTTTCCCTCATGATAGGTCATATTTGCATAGAACTCTCTAACTAAGACTGGTAGACATGTTTTTTGATTTTGAAAAGAGGGTCCCAGTCCAGAAATTGAAGATTATCAGTAAAGACAAAACCTTTCTTTTTCGGTGATGGTAAATTAGCCAGGAAAGTGGGACAGATAGTTCGATGAATGACAACACCCTCATAAAAATCATTGTTCATGGCAGAGCAAAAACGGTGAGGGTTGTAGTTAGAGTGAGAGGTCATAAATTGTGATTTGTGTTCAAAAAGGATCAATGGAAGGCTCCTTAACCGATTTGAGAGGGAGATGAGGGTTACCTCTTTGAGAACGTTGAGGAGCTGACCTTGGCTTAGGTCAAGATGGTTCAGGCGCAGGCTCCTCAGTAGCTGGACGCTTCCCCTTCAAAGTGCTTGACCGAGAGGGAGCACTGGGTGGAGCTGACGGCTTGGAAGAAGAAGGATACCTTGGAGTTGTTTTGGTGCATGCCATTGGATCGGTGCGACGAGGAGAGGTTGGAGGAGAGGGTGATGGTATAAAAGTGTGGTCTTTGAAGCGAGGAGAAGTTCTAGATTTTTTAGGGAGTTTGAGGATTTTGGCCCTGGGATTCTTTTGAATAACTATTTTCTTCCTCATTAGTGTGAAGCAAGGGTTTCACACAATCAAGACACTAAAGGTAGTGGGGAGGAAACGAAGAGGTTGTGAAAGGAGTTATAAAGAGAGAGGTTTGATAACTGCAATAAGAAAGAGGTTTCTTGAAAACATGCAACTGCATCACCTATGACTAGACCTTGAAAAGACGTGACATCATTAAAAAAATTTGATTCTATTATTAACAAATAAAATACTAGGTAAAGCAGAACTTATTTTAAAATGAAATCTTTTTCACTAAAGGACAAAACATAAGTCATACATGGATGATGTAATACTCATTGGGCCTAGAGATGATAGAATTTAAGGAAACATATTGGACCACGAGAACTCTGAACTAAAAGGTTGGCCTAGAAGATTCAGATCTTACCTTTAAGCCCAGAAATTAATATTCAGGATGATGGTTCTTCATTTGTCCAGAATTGTCTTTTCTCAACCTGAGAGACAAAACTTCAACAAACACATCAGCAAGTTTCAAATAAGGAATCACAACTCAGAATGCCTAAATTAGTTCATAATTTACTAAATTTGTCCTCAGCCAGAGGTTTGGTGAAAATATCAGCTAATTGATCCTCTACTTTAACAAATTGAATGCTAATATTTCTTTTTTGAACATGTTCCCTTATTAAGTAAAATCTCACTTCTATATGCTTAGTTCTTGAGTGCAACACTGAATTTTTGGAAATATTTATTGTACTCATGTTATCATACAATAAGAAAATGTTATCAATATTTAATTTATAATCAGCAAGTTGATTTTTCAACCAAAGAAGCTGGGAACAACAAAAGGAGGCAACAATATACTCAGTCTCAGCAGTGGATAAAGCCACTGTGGGCTTCTTACTAGACCAGATATTTAAAAACTTTCCAAGAAAACAACATATGCCTGACGTAATTCTTTTATCAACTATATCTCCGGCAAAGTCTGCGTCACAATAACCAATTGCAGAAAAATTGTTAGTCTTGGGATACCATAAACCAAAATTGGATGTACCATGAACATATCTAATAATCCTTTTAACTGCAGAAAGATGTGACTCTTTAGATTGTGATTGGAATCTGAAACATATTCCAACATTTTGTATTATATCAGGTCTAGAGGATGTTAGGTACATGAGAGAACCAATCATGCCTCTATACCTAGTCTCATTAACATCTTTCTTAGCTTCACCTTTTTTTAACTTTGAGTTAGGATGCATGGGTGTTCCCATGGGTTTGACATTTTCTATACCAATTTTCTTAACTAGTTCTTTGACATACTTTTTTTGATGAATAAAAATTCTATTTTTAATTTTCTTTATTTGAAGCCCAAGAAATAAGTTAAGTTCATCCATCATACTCATGTCAAATTCAGTTGTCATGAGTTTTCCAAATTCAGCACAAAGGATTTCATCAGCTGATCCAAAAATAATGTTATCAATATAAATTTGGACTAGTACGAAAGAATCATTTGAATTTTTAATAAATAAAGTAGTGTCTGTGGTGCCTCTATGAAAAGAAAAGAACTAAGTCTTTCATACCAAGCTCTAGGAGCTTCTTTTAGGCCATAAAGAGCCTTTGAAAGTTTGAAAACATGATTTGGAAGCTCCTTACTTTCAAAACTAGGTGGCTGAGCCACGTACACTTCTCTATCTATTACTCCATTCAAAAATGCATATTTCACATCTATTTGAAATAATTTAAAACCACAATAAGCAGCATAAGTAAGAAGAATTCTTATGGCTTCCATTCGGGCAACAGGGGCAAAGAATTCATCAAAGTCTATTCCTTCCTCTTGATCATATCCTTGTGTCACCAATCTTACTTTGTTTCTAGCTATGCTTCCATCTTCACCCAACTTGTTCCTAAAGATCCACTTGGTGCCGGTCACTTTCTTTCCATTTGGCTTTAGAACAAGTGTCCAAACTTGATTCTTTCCAAATTCACGAAGCTTTTCCTCCATAACATTTACCCAAGAGGGGCCATCAAGTACTTCTTTGATGTTTTGAGGCTCCATTTGAGAGAGAAAAGCTAGATTTGATTCTTCATTTGCTTTTCTATTGGAGGATTGAGTTTTGATACCTTGAGAGATGTCCCCAATGACAAATTTCTTGTGAATAATTCTTAAAAAATCTCCACTCACGGGGTCTAGTGGACTTAGAAGCATATTCGGTCACTGAAGGATCCAAGGAACTGGCATTCTCAGGAATTTTGCCTATTTCAGGAGACAAAATAGAATTGTCTCCTACAGGATCTCCAACAGCAGCAATTTCATATTCAGGTAGCCCAGAAGTTTCTTTCTTTTGATTTTGGACTTCTCCTTTGTTGCCTTCAACTTGAGTTCCTGCATCATATTCTTCTAAGATACTTTGAACCAAGTTAGTATCACAAAAGGTAACATGTATGGACTTCTCAATGATTCTAGCATATTGATGGTAAACTCTATAAGCTTTGTTAGTAGTAGAATATTCTACTAACAAACACTCATATTCATTTGGATCAAATTTTCCTAAGTTTTCCTTGTTATTCAAAACAAAACATTTGCATCCAAAGATATGTAAGTAATTTAGATTTGGTGGGTGACCTTTCCAAAGTTTATAAGGTGTTTTCTTCAAAAATTTTCTTATGATTGTTCTATTTAGAATATGACAAGCCGTATTGACAGCTTCAGCCCAAAGAAATTTTGGAACATAACTTTCGCAAAGCATAGCCCTTGCCATTTCTTGAATGCTTTTATTTCTTCTTTCAACAACACCATTTTGTTGTGGTATTTTTGGGCAAGAAAAGTTTTGTGATATTCCAAATTCCTCACAAAAGGATTCAAATGATTGATTTTCGAATTCTTTACCATGATCACTTCTAATGGAAGCAATCTTTAAATCCTTTTCATTTTGAATTTTCTTGCTAAAAACCTCAAAAGTCGAAAAGGCATCATTTTTATGTTGCAAGAAATAAAATTCAACCAAATCTAGTGTAGTCATCTACTATTATCAAACCATAATGTTTGCCACCCAAGCTTTGAATTCTTGTTGGACCAAATAGATCAATATGTAGCAACTCAAGTGGTCTTTTAGTTGAGATCTCTTCCTTTGATTTGAATGAGCTTTTAGTTTATTTTTCCATTTGACATGCATCACATGTGATATCTTTGTCAAATGTTATCAAAGGAAGACTTCTCACTAGACCCTTTTTAATGAGCTTGTTTATTTGAAACATGCTTGCATGGACTTTTCAGATTCTTTGAAATGAAAACAGGCTACATTTTGGTTATTTAGTTAATCAAGAGTGAGACCATACACATTATCACAATGATTTGCTACAAATAGCACTTCATTAGATTTTTCATTCACTACACGGCATTCTAATCTTTTGAATATTACCAAGTAACCCAAGTCACACAATTGACTAATACTTAAAAGATTATGCCTCAAACCATCAACCAAAAAGACATCATTAATGAAAGTAGAATGATTATTACCTACTTTTCTAATAGCTACGATTTTACCTTTTCCATCATCTCCAAAGGTCACAAACCCTCCATCATACTTGTTGAGTTTGATGAAAAAGGTTGACCTTCCCGTCATGTGCCTAGAGCATCCACTATCCAAGTACCACATATATTTCTTCTTCTTAGATGTTAGGCAAATCTGCATACACTCTCAAGTAACCTTAAGTATCCAAATTGATTTGGATCCTTTGAAGTTAATCCACCTTAGTTGCCTAAGTGCATTAAAATCACAAACAACATTGCCTAAGTGCATTGAAAAGATAAAAAAAAATCTTAAATAGAATTAACTAGGATCTTTGGGAGATTTATTTTTAAAGCAATGGTAATCCGTAATTCCATATTATATATTTGGATTTGACTCAATAAATTTATAATTTATATATTCGATAAAAATATATCTATTGGGATCCTTTAATTTTCTGTTTTCTTATTGTAAGTCTTACTATTTGTTTTTTTGTTACAAAACTCCTACTACAATTTTAAATACAAAATTTTAATTATTTACTAATTAGTTGAATCAATTCAATTCTCTCCATATTATTTTTTACTTTATTTTTGAAAAGGATTCTATCATGCATCTTTTATAGAGTATAAAATTTTCACTCAATATTTAGCTACAATCACTGAACATTTTTTTTCCATTCTCGTATGTCATGCTTGTTCATTCACTACTTTTCTTCATTCTCTTTCTTTTGAAATGCAATCAATGTATTCAATTTTTTTTCAATTTTATACTCAGATAGACTGAATATTCACCCACCTAATTTCGATAAAAGGTGAAGTCGAAGCTACTCGATCATTCAACAAGGACAGTTGGAATCTAAGCATTGATCCAACATGTGCTGATTAATAATGTTCTTCCATGTTGTTATATCGAAGTTTCTCTTATTTTGAAAGATCAATAGGAATTGAACTACTGGAGATTGCAGGAAAGTTAGTTCTTTTAAAATTTATGATAGTATGAATCTCATATAGCTGATACTTTTAAAGAATACATTTTATTCACCTTTGATAATTTTGTGAACATCTCAAATTTTTCCATTCTCGTCAAGCCATGCTTGTTCATTCACCTCATTTTTTCGTATCTTCTTTTCCTCGTCCCCTTTCTCTTAAAATTCAATCAATGCATTCATTCTTTTCAATCTGATACTCATATAGACTGAACATTCACCCATCTAATTTCGATAAAAGGTGAAGTCGAAGCTACTCAATCATTCAACAAGAACAACTGGAATCTACACGTTGATCCAACCTGTGCTAATCAATCATGTTCTTCCATGCCGTTATATCAAAGTTTCTCTTATTTTGAAAGATCAAAAGGAATTGGACTACTGGAGATTGCAGAAAAGTTAGTTCTTTTAAATTTATGATAGTTTGAATCTCATATAGTTGATACTTTTAAAGAACATATTTTATTCACCTTTGATAATTTTGTGAACATCTCGAATTTTTCCATTCTCGTCATGCCATGCTTGTTCATTCAGTTCATTTCTTCATAGCTTCTTCCCCTCGTTCCCTTTCTCTTAATATGCAATCAATGCATTCATTCTTTTCAATATGATACTGATACTCAGATAGACTGAACATTCACCCACGAAGTCAAAGCTACTGAATCATTCAACAAGGACAGCTGAAATCTACGCGTTGATCCAACCTGCACTAATCAATCATGTTCTTCCATGCTGTTATATCGAAGTTTCTTTAGGAATTGGACAACTGGAGATTGCAGGAAACTTAGTTCTTTTAAAATTTACGATAGTATGTATCACATATAGTTGTTACTTTTAAGGAACACCTTTTATTCACCTGGTCTCCACAACTATATGGTTTATATTAATCATGATGCAACTTTTCATTGTGAGTTTTTCTTCCCTTTGTCATTGTGCAGTGAAAATTAATTCTACCATTCCAAGACAAGAAAATAAAAAGCTAAATTCAGAAGAAAAAAATGAATAAAGCGCCAAGAAGATGTGTTGTTACATCAAACAAGAAAAGAAAAATTAAAGAATCTAAGGACACTAGACAAACCTTGAAGATATGTCATCAGTGTTTGAAAAAGGAAATAGCAGCATTTGTACCTTGCACTACATGTAGAAAAATGTATTGTATGCGGTGCATCCATCAATGGTATGGTAGTTTATTATATTTAAGCATTATTGTTATGAAAGGTTTATGCACATTTGTTCATATCATTTATAATGTCTTTTTAGAATATAACTAGGACAAATTTCGGGTCTGTTGTACTTTCATACTAAAATTGTCGAATTTTTTCTTATATAATTTTTGTTTGGAGAAAAGTTGTTAAGAAATCCACCATCCAATTGTAATTTGCAGAATTTGCTATGCTTCTTTGAACAATTTCGGTAGCTCACATCTTGACATTGTAGACGATGCTTGTAACTAATTCTCGTTTTCTCATAGGTATCCCAATATGACAACAACAGATATTTCATTAAGGTGTCCCTTATGCCGTAACAACTACAATTACAATGTTTGCTTGCGTTCAAAGGGAATCTTTGAGGTTTGTTTTATTATAGTGAAATTAAAGTGTTACATCTTAAACATACAAAAAAAGTTTTTATGAACTCCTGTTTTAACACATTGATTTTGTATCTACTATCAGACAACTACAAAGGACATCACATGTACTAAAAAAGTTCAGCATCTGGTTTATATGATCAAGTTAGTCCTTCCATTTATAAAATAAATTTGTGAAGAACAAATTCAAGAGCAAGAGATTGAAGCTAAAATACAATGTATTTTATTAATTAAACCCCAGCTATGGCTTCTTTCATGCATTTTTTAGCAAAATCACTAACAGGAAGCTCTGATACTATATCAGGAAAATCATATTATGAGCTTAAGATACCACAATCTCCTTGTAGTGATGATGAGCATATCTATTGGTACATATCCTCCTCTAGCTTTATATATTAGAATGATTCATAAGATTCGTATGTTATGTTAAAAGTAAAGTGCGAGCTTCTCATTCCTCTCTTTCCATAACCTCCTCTGCTAGGGCTAAGGAAAGTGTAGTGCCTCCTCTGTCTTCATCGTGCACTTGTCTGTTTTCTATCGTGCCTTTTTTTCACTTTACTGTTTTCAAACCTTGAAAACCTTTACTTACCAAAAATGACAACCAATAAAGAAGAACCAACTATCCAAAATAGTAACCTTGCAGAAGAAGACAACGAGCCAATCATACTCTTTGATAACAATGACATTCATGATGCAATAGAAGGATACAAAAATAGCTTGGTTGGAAGACTACTAACAGAGAAAACAATCAACACATCATGGCTGCAATCAGCAATGGGAAACATATGGAAGAACCTGAAGGATTAAGAGTGTTGGAAGTGAAATCTAAGATCTATCAATTTTTCTTTAACAAGAAAACAGATATGAAAAAAGTACTAAAAGGAAACCCCTGGACATTCCGCAACTCATGGCTAATATTGAAAAAATGGATAAGGGATGAGGAACCACCAAAAGCAAGACTGGAAGAAGTTGAGATAAAGGTACATTGTAAGACGTATAAACTGGGGAGGAAGATTGCAGCCATTGCAGGCGAGGTCAAAGACTGTGAGATCTACGAAACAAGCAGAGACCACATCAGATTCATCAAAGCCAATGTAAAGATCAACATCAAAAAGCCACTACAAAAAAGAGCCAACATAGGGAGCATTGAAGATGGACTACTATGGGCTGATTTCAGGTATGAGAAACTACCAAGCTTTTGTTATTACTGTGGCTTACTAGGACATGAGGAAGTTAACTGTGAAAAGGCCACAAAAGATGAGATAATAGGAAAAACCAGTGCCAAAAACCTAGGACAATGGCTGAGAGCTGAAGAAAAAGGAACCAAAGTAAATGTAGCCAGTAGCCAAAAGCAGAACAAAGAAAATCCTGAAACCACACACCACACAAACATTCAGAAGAGGTTCAATGACATGTTATTGGAGAAGCTGGCAGGCCTAACTATGACAGAACCAAATGGTTCAGTTGTAGGAAAAGACCATGACCAGCCCCCTGTGCTGGGACAACCCCTGTAAAGGGGGACCTTAGTGATACCAACAAAAAGGAAAAAAATAGCCATCTCCCACCTCTTTTGGAAGTGGACACCACCAAACAGATAGAGCAAAATAAAGGAAAAATGGAGCATAACCAGGAAGTTAACAAACCAGAGGAACAAAAGCAACTCCCACTCGAAGAGAACAAAAAAATGGAAAAAAAAATGGAACCCATGAAACCCAAAGTCCTCACTGCAATAACAAACAAAACAGATGACAAAATCAAACATGATACCCGCACATGGAAGAGAAAAGCCAGAAGCGCACCAACAGGTCAAGCAGAAGGGAAAGAAAATGTGGAAACCATCCCAACCAAGAGAAAGGCGAAGGATAGTGATGATATGCTGATAGAAGCACCACTGGGCAAGATGCCAAAAAGGGAACATACCACAGATCAAATAGCGGCAGCGGCTGCAGAGTAACCCTGCCGAGAACCATGAAGATCATCAGCTGGAACTGCTGTGGGCTTGGGAATCCATGGGCAGTCCGAGATTTAAATAAGCTCATTAGAGACAAAGGACCCAACCTCATTTTTCTCATGGAAACGAGGAGAAAAGAGAATGAAGTGATGAGACTTAGATACAAAGGGGGCTTAAACAACATTGTGGGAGTGGACTGCCAAGGAGAAGGAAAACAAAGATCAGGAGTGCTTGTGCTACTATAGGACAACACAGTTGACGTGTCAATTAAATCACTATCTTCAAACCACATAGACATAGAAGTAACCATGACAGAATCTAGAAGACAATGGTAGGCCACAGGTTTCTATGGATGCCCAGAGACGGAAAATAAACAAAAGAGCTGGGACCTCCTAAGTTCTTTGGGACAAACAACATTTATGCCTTGGATAGTTTTTGGGAATTTTAACCAAATTCTGGGGCAAGAGGAGAAATTTACTGGGAACCTGGTAACTTACTCACAGAGTCAGGGTTTCAAGGAGGTCATCCAAACTAATGAACTCCATGACCTTGGCTTTGCTGGACATTCCTTCACTTAGACAAATGGACAAGCAGGGGCAAACAACATTCAAGAATGGCTTGATAGCACTCTGGCAACTATTGACTGGAAGGAAGATTTTTCTCATACATAGTACAACACCTGAACAGATATAGATCCGACCAGAATCCAATTCTTGTCAACCTAGAAGGGGAGAAAGCAGGAGCTAGAAGAAAAGTCCACATATTCCGTTTTGAAGAACTTTGGCTCACTAATGAGAACTGTGAGAAGATAGTTGGTGAAACTTGGAAAAACAATGGGAGCACAGTAACAGAAAGAATCCAAAACTGCAGCAGAAATTTGGAAACCTGAGGGAGAGAGACTTTCGGTGACAGACCAAGAAGGATCAGAGAAAAGTAGAAAATGCTTCAGCACTTAAACTCTAGCACTCAGGATGAAGGAACAATAACAAAAACCAAGGAAGTAGAAGCGAAACTTGATGATTTATTGAGAGAATAGGAGATTCATTAGGCACAGAGATCCCGAAGTAATTGGCTTCGACATGGGGACAAAAAAACAAAATATTTTTACCAAAAAGCTTCGCAAAGAAATAAGAGAAATAGGATTGAAACCATCCAAGATGATGCTGGAACAAGATTTAAAGAAGAGGAAAGTATTGAAAGAGTGATGGTGAGCTACTTTGAATCCCTGTTTGGGTCAGAGGCCATGGAAGGCTCAGAAATGGTAGTAGAAATTGTGAAAAACAGACTAAACAGCTAAGACATAGCTTTCCTTGAAGAAGAATTTACATCCAAAGAAGTCTACCAAGCTCTAAAGCAGATGCATCCAACCAAAGCCCCAGTCCCTGATGGGATGCCAGCTCTCTTCTATCAGCGAATGTGGAAAACAGTTGGAAAAGAGGTTACCAAAACAGCCCTGGAGGTATTAAATCAAGCAGCAGACCCTTCCCCCCTAAACTCAACCCATATATGCATAATCCCCAAAGTGAATACTCCGAAGCATACAAAGGACTTTAGACCCATATCGCTATGCAACGTTATCTTCAAGATCATTACCAAGACTATAGCAAATCGACTTAAAGTAGTCCTTCCAAACATAGTGAATGAATTTCAAAGCGCATTTGTGAAAGATAGACTGATAATTGATAATGGTATAGTGGCCTTTGAGATTTTTCACTATATGAAGAAGAAGGTGAAGGGAGAAAAAGGTTTTGTTGGCATAAAGCTGGACATGGCAAAGGCTTATGATAGGATTGAGTGGGGTTTTCTAAAGGAGGTCCTGAGCTCTATGGGTTTTCCAACCAAATGGGTGGAACTCATTTGGAGATGCATCTCAGTGGTTGAGTTTTCAATCCTCATTAATGGAAACCCATCAAAACCCTTTAAACCATCCAAAGGAATTAGGCAAGGGGACCCAATATCCCCTTACTTATTCATTTTATGCACTGAAGTTCTGTCTGGAATGTTAATAAAGGCCCAAAACAGCAAGCTTATAAAAGGTATAAGAGTCCCTAGAAATGCTCCAGAAGTAAATCACCTCTTTTTCGCAGATGACAGCATCCTCTTCTCTAGAGCCTCAGACCAAGACATCAGAGAAATTAAAGAGACCCTAACCACCTACCAGTTAGCTTCGGGACAGAGAATAAACCTGAACAAATCTGAGGTTTTGTTTAGCCGAAATGTACCAACCAATAGACAGATCCTCATCCAAGAGTGGCTTGGAATTAAGGCTGTAAACCATCACTCCAAATACTTAGGCTTACCTACATTTTTAGGAAGATCTAAAAGAGAAGTATTTGACTTTGTTCAGATTAGAGTCTGGAAGAAGTTGAAAGGTTGGAAGGAGGGGTACCTATCTAGAGCAGGGAAGGAGACCCTAATCAAGGCGGTTGTTCAATCCATTCCGACTTACATAATGGGCTATTTTTTGATACCGAAATGACTCTGTCACCATTTGAACACAATGGTGCGAAAGTTCTATTGGGGATGCAAGAATGGGGAACAAAAAATACATTGAATAGGATGGGACAAACTAAGCAAAAGAAAAACAAAAGGTGGTCTTGGCTTCAGAGATTTCGAAGCTTTTGACCGAGCATTACTGGCCAAACAAGGGTGGAGGTTAATAAAAAATCCGAAGTCCCTCACAGCAAGGATAATTAAGTCTAGATACTATCCAAGATCAAACTTCTTGGACCTTAAAATGGGTTTTGCCCCAAGCTATACCTGGAGAAGCATAAGGAGTGCAATAGATGTCCTAGAGCTGGGAGGCTTATGGAAAGTGGGAGATGGAATGTTGATCAAAATTATGGGATCCCCATAGCTGCTAAACCAAAACGGACACAAAATATGGAGCACAGTACCAAATCTTCAAAAGGATGCTATAGTAAGGGACCTCATGTGTGATGATGGAACTAGATGGGATGTCCAGAAAATTAAAAGCCTCTTTCTACCTTTTGAATCAAAGCAGATTCAAAAAATTTCTATCCCTCTAACCAGCCAGCAAGACAAATATTATTGGAAGTACTCAAAAGATGGAGAGTTCAGAGTCAGAGATGCATACCACCAGTTAATAGAGCACGAAGCCCATCATAACAGCACAGAGTCATCGGCAAGCCAAGCAGAGGATATTTGGAAACAACTCTGAAAAATCAAAGCCCATTCCAGAACTCTCAATTTTGACTGGCGACTCCTGAATAGCTCAACTCCAACAAGGATCAACCTTCAAAAGAGAGGAATTCAGGTTCCACCACTATGCCCCAGGTGTTGGAGGAAAGGGGAAGACGAAACACACCTGATTTTGGATTGTGATTTTGCCCGTGCATTCTGATTCTGCAACCCTCTAGCGGTGAAGACATCTTCCATCCGTGCCAATTCCCTCTCGAACTGGATCAGATCATCCATCGCTGATCTTAGCCATGCAAATTAAAGTCTCTATTGCTATAGCCTGGCAGCCTTTTGGAAATTCCGAAATGAAATAGTATTCAAAGATAAGTGGAGAACCCCTTAAGAGATAGTAGAAGGGATGTCAAAAGCCAATGAAGATTTTCAGAAATCTTGTTTGGACTAGAATCCAGAGTTTAATTTCACTCACCAACCACCTTCTCGGGCTTTAAGTGCTGAGAAGTGGGAATGCCCACCACCCAACCTGTGGAAAATTAATGTTGATGCAGGTAAAGGAGGAGAAAGATCAATTATGATAGGGGCGGTTATCCGGGATTGGTGTGGAAGGGTTGCTGTAGCGATCACGTGGAACATGAAATTGTCACTCCTACCCTTTGAAGCTAAAGCATATGCATGTGCAATGGGTCTTAAACTAGTCCATGAATGTTGCTTTTTTGAAGTAATCCTGGAAAATGATAATATTCATATAATCAATGCTCTAAAGAACAGGAAACATGGCAGAAATTATTTTGGTAGCTTTAATTGCTGATTGTTTTCATTATTCTAGCCTTTTTAGATCAATTTCGTTTTCTCATATTAAGAGATCTGGTAACATGGTAGCACATGAATTGGCTCAATTAGCTCTTATGTATCCAAACTCAGTGTGGATGGAAGAAGCACCTATCCATATCTATAATTTGGCCCTGTTTGACATCATGGGTCCTATTCATGAATGATAGCTACCAACTTTACCTGTAAAAAAAAACATTGTAAGTTTGGTTTCCAACTCTTCTTTTGTCAATAAAACATTAGAAGTAAGAGTGACTAGGTTTCTTACAATTAAAATAGTAGTTTCTATTTACATGTTGCTGAAATTGATTGAAGTTTTGATGTTGAATATGATTTAAAGAATGAAATTTTTTTGTTCTTGAGAGGGGTGCATTCCTTTTGATAGATTTATTTCTAGTATTAGCACCCCTATTTGCAAACGATCTCAAACCAGAATTTTCGGAAGCAAATTGGCTTCTTGAATGTGAGGTACTTTTGTAAAATTTTGGTTTTTTGAAAGAACCCTCATCATTATTTGAGTAGCCCAGACCCGATTTGTTTGGAATCGGTTTGGTTTTAAAAGATGATGCACTTTCATTAAAATATGGTTGTTCAAAAGAAGCATCATTGTTGAGGAAGTATTCAAGCCCATTTTTGTCAAAAGAGGTTTTTGTTTTCGATGAAAAAGTAATGAATTTTGTAAAAGTTTTTTCAAAAACTGCATCCTCTTTTGTCACATATCCCAAACCATATTTCTCAAATAATTGTCTTTGATTTGCAAGTAATTTGTCCAAGTTTACTAGAACTATGAGCAAATTTTGCTAAATTACTATTCAGTGTTTTAATCATTTTATTTAACTTTTCATTTTTAGCAACAAGCTCTTGAGAGAGATCCACAATGTGCTTTTCTTTAAGTTTCTCAAGTTCAGATTTTAGAAATCAATTTTCTTCAATAATATCTAAAGCACATTCAGTTTCCTTCAATTTTTCTTTCAAAAAATCATTTTCAGCTTTCAATATTTCTTTTTCAGATTTGTATTTATTATATTTGTTCAGCAATTTTTCAGAATTGAGGGTGAGATCATCAATAATAACATGTAAATCATCTATGGACAAGTCATAGTAATTTACCTCATCCAGTTGATCCTCACCAGCCATAAAATAGACTTGAACTTCATATTCGAAGTTTTTTTCCTCATTCGAGTCGTTCTTAAGATCTTTCCAAGATGCCATGAGCACTCTCTTCTTTTCTTTCTTCCCTTTGTCCTCTTTCTTGAGTTTTGGGTAGTTGTATTTGAGGGGTCCAGCCTCCTTGCAGTTATGACAAATCACTTTGCTCAAATCTTTCTTGTACTCCTTTGAGCTCGAGCCCTTGTACTTGCCTTTGTTCCTCATTAGCCTTCTAAATCTCCTAACAAAAAATACAAGTTCATCATCTGAAAAACTGTCACTAGATTCACTCTCTTTTGGTTCGACTTTTGATTTAAGGGCTATTTCCTTTTTCTTTGAGTCTTGGCTTGTGTGTATGGTTTCATAAGCAAGAAGTTTTCCTCTTAGCTCATCATATGTTATAGTACTTAGGTTGTTACTCTCGGCTAGGATAGTGGCTTTTGTTTCCCATTCTTTTGTGAGGCTTCTAAGAACTTTTCTCACTAGAGTTTGTTCAGTGTGTGTTAAGCCCATAGCATCAAGGCTGTTGATAATGATTGAGAATCTCTCAAACATTTCATCAATACTTTCACCATCATTCATGGTAAACATCTCATACTCTTTTCGTAGCATATCAATCCTTGTTTCTTTGACTTGTTTGGTACCTTCGTGTGTAACCAGGAGTTTCTCCCAGATTTCTTTGGCTGTCTTGCATCTAGACACTTTTCAGTACTTCTTAAAGTGGATAGCACAGTGTAGCAAGTTAATAGCTTTATCATTCAGTTCCACTTTCTTCTTGTCGTTGTCATTCCATTCAATTTCCTCTTTTGGAGTCACCACTCCATTAGCACTTATCTTTGTTGGAATTTTGCGGCCCCTCACAACAATCTTCTATATGATGTAGTCGATGGATTGGATGAAGATTCACATCCTTTCTTTTCAGTAGGCATAGTTCTTCCCATTATAGAAGGGATTCCTGTTGTTTGACTGACCATTTGTTAGAGTGTAGGCTACTGTGGTTGTGCCCAAGTTATTTGCCATTGGACCTTTGCTCCAAGCGGTGAAGTTTGATTCTTGAGACCTTGACTCTTGATACCAATTGAAGGTTACAAAAGGCTTAGAGAAGGGGGTTGAATCTATGGCCTTCTTTTACTTTATAGATTAAGTATTTAATACCAAACTTCAAACTTGATTTCTGTTTGAACTGTGCAGCAAAATATTTAAGAGACAGTTTTTTTGTCTCATAAATTTTAGAAAACAGAACACCAAAAGAAAGGAAGAAGTTGACACAGTCAAGTATCCTAGTTCAATTGCCTTACGTAATGCAAACTACATCCAGTTTCCACCACAACAATGGTGGAATTTTCACTATAGTCAAAATATTACATACCCCAATTTCTTAGGATTCACACAATCCTATCTGGACACTCAATTTTCTACCTAAACTTGACTTGGTTATGCTAATACCTAAACTTTTAACACTAAGTGCTTATCCAACTTAGCAAGGGGCACCTCAGAGGTACTTGATATAAGACAGAAAATACAACCAAAAGAAATCTGAAATCACTCTTGGCTTTTCTCTTAACTGTTTCACTCAGCCTTTTTTACTCTTAGGCTTTTTCTCAATGTCTCTCTTTCAGCCTTTTACCTCTCAAAGAAGATACAGAAAGATATACATTGAAATTGAAATATAAGACAGTAAAACACGAAGGAAATGATGAATTAATAGCTTAAACACTATGGAACTAGGGGTGTGCATGGTCCGGCCCGGCCCGAAGATTCAGCCCGGCCTCGAACACTTTAGGGGCTAATTTGGTGTGATTTCACCGGGTCTAGGGTTGGGTAAGGGTCTCAAAAATAGACCCGGTCATTATTTCGAGTCGGGTCTAGGCCATGGCTCGGGCCACCCGAACTCGGCCCGGTAGTCCGATCATCATACACAATTAATATTTTGTGTTATTAGTGATGGATGATAGCTATTCTTATATGGAATTTAAGTGTTGTAAATCTTAATATTTTGTTTTATTAGTTATTATAAAACTATAAGTTAATGTTTTATGTTTAAAATGCATAAGATTTTAGGCAAATGCATAATATTGTGTTATTTGTATTGATTTAAATATTTGGTGTTATTAGACAATATTAGTATTGATTATGGATATTCTTTAATTTTAGAGAAGAGGTGGTTCTTGTTATATTTTTCTAAATGAATTTTACCATGTCAAATAATGGTTGGAGTCTTGAAAATTTGGATATTTTCACATGCTAGCTTATAAGAAAGTATCAAGGTAATGTAATGTTAACGGTCCGATTTTCACTCGGTTTTTACCCGGTATAATCGTGGCCCGAAAGTATATAGGTTTCATCGGGTCTAAAGCCGGGTTCGGGTCTAATAAACAGGCCCGGTGTATATTCCGGGTCAGGTCTGGGTTACATCAAATTCTGTTTCACCCGACCCATGCACACCCCTACTATGAACAAAACCCAACAATAGAACTTAAGACTTCATTTTTCATCTTGGCAGAGTGCTCCTTTTAGTGTAGGTGCAATGCTTCCAAGACTTCAAACTTAGAAGTGAGGTTTCACATACAGCTCTCTATTCGGGTTTTCTCTCCTTGCCTTCAACCAGAAACCTTTTTTTTCTTTTGTACCTCCTGTTGAGACACAATTAGGGTTTTTCATCAAGTCAACTCCTTGGACCTTGAGCTTGCCTGGTTCATCCCTTCTCTTTCTTTAATAAACCCTTAAATTAGGGATTTTAACTTTTGAAACATTTGATTGACCGAAGATAACATGACATCAAAAGTGAGCTTACTCAGTGATAATCCAAATCCAAATTATTGAAAATGTGCTTTGGTTCCAAGTAACCTTTTAAGTCATTGATTCATAACAGTGGAAATCATAAATCACTTTCTCTATTTATCCCAAATTGACGTTGCAGAGATGTGAAGAAGAAATGAAGAAATTAACTTGCATGTAAATGGAAATAAATCACCTTTATCCTCTGACTTAGCTAAGCTTGCTTTGATTAGGGCGATTAGACATTTGCTTTTGTGATTTACCTTTTTCTCTCTTTCTTCTCTGGTGAATGAACCAGGAAGAAGCTTTTTGTCTCTTTCTTCATGAATCTGACGGATGAAGCTTTGTGAACGTTGACTTTGGTTGGCTTCAACTTGGATGAATCAACTTGGGCTTGGATTGGCTTGATTTTCCATTCAGCCCAAATGATTTCTTTGCTTCATTTCTTTGGGCTTTGTTTGTGGATCAAAGAACTCACCAACAACCTTTGTTTCTTGGTTTCATTGGTTTGGGCTACTGCTTCTTTAATTTTGGCCTGCAACACTAACAAAAGCAATTAAAACTAATTGAGTGTTTAACCCAATAAATTAATGTTTATCATCATCATTTAAATTAATTATTTTCTTAACTTAACAGTATTCATTATTTCTAATAATAGGTAAATTTTTAAATGGCACCACAAATATTATCTGATGAAGAGCCGATGAATTATTTTTAAAACTTAAAAATCTTTTAATCCTTAATAAGAAAAAATGATTAGATATGAGATTGTACATTTTTGGAAGAAAAGTGAGCGAAATGTCACCATAAATTTTAAAATATTAGATTTAATAGTATTTGTATAGTTTTTTAGAGTCTGCATAATTCTAAAATGTCTCAGAATGTCTCGAAAAATTTCAGAAGACTCTAGAAGATTCTAAAAGAGTATATATGTATATAAAAGTATGAAAAGAAGTATAGAAGCATCTAAAAGTATTTAGATAAATGTGATAAGTTAAATATTTATAATGAAAGTTCTATATATTTGATCTAGACTATTGATTAGATTTAATTACGACTTCTATTAAGGAGGTAGATGGTTATAACTAGAGTGAGATTTTAAATTTAAATATATGAATTATTTGTATCAAATTCTTAAGTAATAAAATATTATTTTTACTAAATATGAGCATTAGGCTGGCTTGATGTTAATTAAGAGTTTAAGTAAATTTAAGTGCCGATATCCTTGTATTTGGTTAATATCTTTAAAATAAATAGACACATATACAAATACACAAAAATATATAGACAACATAAAAATACACAAATTTTATAATGTGTTTAGTAATAATGTACAAGATATATATATAAACCAAATGTTAATTTTACTTTCGTTAATATATTTCATCACTACTACATCAGAAATAAAAATTG
>NC_029786.2:88255708-88263994 GCF_000816755.2 Arachis ipaensis
TTAACTTTTAAAAAAAATACTAAATATATATATTTTATGTATATTTATATATAACTGTATTTATCTAAATTTATGTCTCAATATATAAACTATAAACGTAAACTACCGGTTTAATAATTAATATTTATATCTCAATAAACAAATACAGTCCTAAGTTTAAGTTTGAAGCGTTCAAGTATATCCAATGCCGACAGATAAAGACTCTAGCCCCGAACCACTTCGCCTTTGTGCTCAACTTCTCTCCGAAGAAACAAACACCTTCTGTGTCAAAATTCAAAAGAAAGAAAGAAAAGAACCACAACACTGTTGACTCCTCTTCACTCCGGAAGCTGAAAGCTGAAACGCAGTGTCCCAAACGTTAGAATCATAAACCGACAATGGCTACGGATAAGTCGGTGATGGCGGTCATAAGGGCGGCGAGGCCTTCCTTTCGAAACGACCACGATAAAGCAGCGTTTGCCGTTCACGCCACCTTCCTCTCTTCCGGCTACCTCCTCACCGCCACCGGCCCCCAAGCCCTCTCCGACGACGCCCTCTCGCATCCCTCCACTGGTAACACTTTCACTAATTCCCCGTTTTGTTCTCTCTTTTTTCTTTAACGAAATCATTTAATTTCGATATATTTTATGTGAAATGTCCAAATATAATTAATTATCACTCTTCTTTAGTGAAAACAATTGACAATTCTGTTTTCTGTTGTCACTTCTTTCTTCGCAAGAAACAGAAAACATAGGAAGTAAAAAGGCAAACCAAACGTGCCCTAAGTTGGTAGCACTAGCTATGCAGAACAATTTTCATCTAATCGGTGTAAGAGAGTTTTATAGGATTATCTAATCGGAAGTTTCTGTTTATGACTTTAAAAATAGTGACGAGGTGAGTCATGTATTGTTGATAATGTGAAAATATATAATTAGATGTATACTTAAGATTTGTTTATGCTGGCCGTGCATACAATTCAAATCCTCAGATATTTTAGGAACATTTTATCCATCAAGATTGAATATGTGTATTTAGCCGTTCAACATGTACTTTAAAAGATTATTTCTTCTTGAGTTGATGATTGATTGAAAACCATCAAATACTGATATGTTATTGATTGAGTGAATTAGAGAGGTTATAAAGTAAATTTGAGCTTTCTAAGTTGGTAGCTGTTAATGAACAATGATAACCACAAATAATGGCAATTCATGCCGGAAAACTGCACTATGCTTGGGCTTCCATACTAGACAAAGGATTAGGCTATGCAATCTAATCTGCGGATCAAGTCAATTAAGCTGAAGTTAGAAGACACCTTGTGGTGTCAAGAGAAGATGTAGCAAATTGATATATGCAGCTTGAATCTTATAATTAGCATTTACTGATCATTTTTAATATGTGGTTCGTGATTGTGTGTAGAGGAGGTGTCTGTAGAGAACTGGAACCAACTAGACCAAGAATATGCCTTTGTTTATGTCAATCCAGAAAAGGTTTCAAATAAAGTGCTGGTAAAGTGCCTCGTCATGAATGAGAAGTTACTCATTGATGCCTTGAAGGAAGGGTCTTCTGACCCTGCACACCTTGAGATTTGGTAAGCCTCTTTTTTCCCCCTTCAAGCTATAAGTTCTTCAAGATTTTGCTTTCATTTGCTGCATTGCAAAATTAAATTTTTGTAACTGACCAACCTGGTTTTCTTTGTTCGTGTTGAATTGGGCTGCGTTGGAGTTTGGAGCTTCTATTTGTTGATGACTTATTTTATTACTCTTTTTAATTAAATAAAATTTCCATTCTTGAACGAGGAAGACCAGAAACTAAAATATAATGGCTATGTTGGGGCAAAAAAATCATACATGATTTTTAATGAAAACTGAAGTACCGAATTGTGATTTGAAAACCATTTGAAATCAGAGTTTTTACTCTGTATTGTCAACTTTCACCCTTTTCCCCATTCCTTTCTTTGTCACATCAAATATTAAGATAGAATAGTTGAGGGAACAAAAACCACCAGAAATATTTTGTATATTCATTCTATGCTGCAAATTTCAAGCTTGTGTGTATTGAGTTTTGTTGCTCAAAGGTTATCTGCTTTTCTTTCTGGGTGAAGATTTTCCTGTGTCGGATATGTTGTGAAAATTAAAATTTTCTATGGTTAATCGTACTTCTTGTGAATTTACGGTTATGTCATGATCTGATGCTTTGATTTTTCTACATACAGTGTTAGGGATTATACTATAGCAAATGAAAGCAGCAATTATTCTGAGCAGTTCAAGAATTTGGAGCAGCTGGTGAGAAGACTAAATCAGGATATCTTAGCCAAATTAGATGGCTCCTCCACTTCCAGTTCAGCAAGTAATCCTCCACGGTACATATGGTTTCATGTCTCAATCACCTCTTTTTATCTTTTCCTTTTGTAAAATCTTCCTTCTTCCTTTTTCAACTTAAGAATGATGCTGTAATATATTTGTAGAAGTATTAGGATTTTTTCCTATTTCTGTTCTTTTATGTAGTTCCTGAGTTTCATGTATATGCCATCAAATATGCATTTCATTGTGTAGTTATAATATACTGATTATGGGTAATTGTGGTATTCTGTTACTATTCTCAACATTTTTAGCTATTTACATCGATACCAGATTTGCAGACAGTTTTCAATGAAATATTTTATTCTTCTGAAAGTTTCTGTTATGTTTTATTTAATAAGCCTTTTTCTTTTGACTTTTTTGTGTGCATTGTGCTAAGTTGTGTAGTACTGAAAATTGCATGATTTTTTTCCACTTTGAAATTCAAGATATTTGATTACGCTGCCTATATGTTTTATCTATATATCAGATTTCTTGATTGATTCCTAGTTAACGAACATGATCCAATTCTTGATTTGATGCCCATTTTGTGGCTGAGTAATCATATTTCACTTTTTACTTGAGGTTATGAACATGTCAACTCAGCTGTCCGTGTCCTTTTGTGTGCACAAAATAAACCATGTAGGATAACCAAATGAACTGAACTTCATTTTCCTTATTCTGCAATCAAGCACAGGTGCAAAATGTTGTACTGAGCACCTACACACACAATTTCGAGCCAGGATATGAATCTTGTATAAATCAAAGTCTCTACTCACATTGAAAATAAACTTTTGGTTGTACTTTCATACTTTGTATTAAACGATTGTTTGCATATGATGATTTTGAACGTATGATTTGTTTTATCAGATATCCTCTTCACTAAATTTTATCATTGTACTTTACAGATCTGGATCAAGAGAAGCAAGGCAAGAGATACACGAGCCTCCTGTTGGATTTGGTGGACATGGTGGTGCTCCAATTCATCCCTCTGGGTAAGGATTTGCCTATTGATATTATGATTTCAATGTAGTTTGTCAAACTGCTGTTATCAGCCTTGAATGATTGAATTCCCTCAATAGGAGAGATTTTTTTAAGGGTCTAAGTAATTGAAATATTTTTTGTTGTTTAGTTAATTGTCCATGTTTGTAATGTGAGTAGGCAGTGTTAATGATGTAGCATGATTATGTTCTACACCAATTGTGATCCTTTAAAATAAGTCTCCTTGTGAAGTGAAAAAGTGAGTTAACACTTGGATTAGTAACTCCCGTTGGGCATGGATCCCATGAAATTATCTAAAGGGAGTTCTTATTTTACAAGAATATTCATTTTAGTTGATCCAAATTTGTTTTACATATAATTACCGTTCCTACTAAGTCAAGGATTTTTAAATCACATTAACCATGATATCGTATTCATCTTCAAACTCTCGTGTGACTTAATAATTTTAGTAAGCCTTGTCCATTTATTTTCCCAACTGATGCAAACCAGATTCCTAGGCAACTGGTCAGTTGCTAGCTTGTAGACAGGAATAGTGTCCCATTTGTTTAATTTGTATATCTAGTGTTTGTCAAGATCAGTTTATATGCACTTAGTATATTTGATGGAGCAATTGGTTCACTTAGTTGCTTCCAAGCTATGCCGTCGTTATTTACCATCTTCACTATCTTCTCTTCATATAATAATGTTGAACTTTGCATCGATCAATATTTTTCATGTTTTCTTTAGAGTTATATATCCTCCCGTTAATCCAGTTGGTGGTAGTGATCTCTTTCCTGGGCCTCCTGCTGGAGTGTACCCTACATGGTATGTCTTCTCCAATATACTTTTTGGTTTTTCTTTCAAAGTTGTTAGCTCCATGTTAAAGTGCTTTTTAGTGTTTCATTAAGTTGAAACTCTTGTCGTTGATTTCAGGGGTGATCCGGGCACTGGTGGCAGCATGCTTGTAGGTATGTATCAAGAAAAAATTCCGATTTAAATACAATTATAACAAACATGGTTTCCCCTAAATATTTGCAATGCTGAGTTCTCAACTTGGAAACAGGACCTAATGATCCCCGTTGGTTTGGTGGAGAACCCCCTTTCCCCGGAGGACAACCGTAAGCTATCTGTATCTCATTCTTCCTGCATTGCTCTCCTACGATGATTTCTCATTTTTGAGGCTCACATCTGTGGTTTCATTTATCAAAATAGGGGAGTCCCTCCTGGTGTTCCACCGGGTGCACGGTTTGATCCCTTTGGTCCACCTGATGTTCCTGGCTTTGAACCCAACAGGTTTCAGAGGTATGGTTTGTTTATTTATTATACGTCATTTTGCAGCTTTTTATTTATTAGAATTTAGTTTCGATGTATTGTCAGCGTTTTACATGTACATCCAATTATATAAAGCTATATCAGCAAAAATAACTACTTTTTATATTGACAGCGTGAATTTAAAAGAACGGATGTGATTGTACCACTATGTAAACTGGATTAAAAGTTAAGATGTGTTTCCCTATCATGTCTTTGATGAAGAACTGAACATATTTGGTGAAAAAGGATTATTGTTATTACGTGGAATGATGAAAACTTCAGTTGTATTATTACTTCTCATATTTTTAACAAAGCAGCTGTTAGGGATAGTTAAACATTACATCAACTACAAAATCAATATATCGTGTGTTTGTGTGAAACACACTGAATTAAAATTTTCTTGTTTCTCTTATTCTTTTTCAGGAGGCCACCGAGGCAAGGTAATAATGTTCATCCAGATTTGGAACATTTTCGGAGGGATGGGGATTTTATATAGTTACCGAAGATCACGTTGTACATAGAACTGTTTAGTCATCTTTGGAACATCCATCTCAGTTTGTGTAATTTTGGATATTTCACGCTATAAACAATTCAATTTCTTACTTAATGTCTTAATTCCTGTTTCCAAGTCTTGGATAAATGAAATTAAAAAAGTTATTGCAGACCTTTTTTTATTAGGAATACATTCTTTCAATTTTTTTAATAATTGATAGAGTAAAGTATGATATTTTATTATTAATTTTATAAATAGGACAAAAAAAAAAGAGAGTAAGAGCAATGAAAAATTAGAGATTATATTTTACTCTTTCAATTTTTTTAACAATTTAGAGGATCTATTTGTAGAAAAAATTTGATTAGAGTAATTCAAACAACCTAGTGAGAAAATGATTAAATGAGGCATATTTTATACAAATTTGATATGCTGTGAAATAAATTAGAAAATAAAGTAATTACATAAAATTCTTAAACATTATTTCTTTGGAACTTTTAACAATGCGATATTAGATGAAAATCAATTTTTTCATTAATTTTCTGGATGGTGTGGTTTTTTCATATTAGATACATGATATGATTCGCAAAACAATTATTTCATAAACATAAAATGTATGTCACTAATACCAAAGAAAACATGTATTGTATATGTATTGCTTTATCTATTTATTTTTCTTTTGTTTTATTAAATGCAATTTATTCTCTTCCTCCTTTTCCTACTTATCTGGTGCAACATTCTTTTTAATAAATAACACATGACAAACCCAAAATTGTGGTGCCCTCTTCTAATTGAGAAAGTCCTTTGACTCCTTCTGCCCCTTCATCATTTTCAATAGTTCGTCATCATCAATTTCAACTCACAGATTTTTTTCTTTCTTGCTAATATACAGATTTTAACTTCATTGTCCTGAATTTTTACTTTGATTAATGTATTTAAATGTGTTGATTATAATTGCAATAAATTTTTATTATAAATGTTAAACAATTTGGTTATATAGTTTATTTACTATAAATGAGAACCTCGTCTATATTTTTTTTATGGGACCACTTCGATATTTATCACTATTCTAGAAATGCACGTAAATAAAATATATTTTGTGTTCATGAGAAATGAAATTTGTATGAAAATCTTGAACTCCTTTGATAATCATACAATGTGAGTGGGAGACACAATTTTGCATGACAATTTTAGGGTATATAAACATTTTTTCCCCAAATGGAAGAACCAATCTATGTCAATATAAGTTGGTTTGGTTAAATCCAATTGAGATTTATTTCTAAAATGAAAGAAGTTAGTTGATTCGGGTCAGATCATCATGTTATGATTTTTAAGTAGCTAGGTCCAAATATACTCCCAACCCAAAATACATCTTTATACCTAAGAAAAAGAAAACTAACTAAGGTTTTAATCTTTGTTGTTTTTCTCACTAAAATATATAAATTAGAAAAAGAGAGAATGGAGATTTCAAATTAGATATTTTAATCTCAACAATTTTTTATTTACTAAAAGTCTTTCGTAATTATTCTTGTCAAACACATTAGAGAAGTATTTATTAATCAAAAAATTATAAAGTTATTTTTTATTAAAAATATTATTCATACACCAAAAATTAACTACTAAAATCAACTACTAATATATTTGTGTATAAATACACGTGTGATTTAATAATTTATTTTTAATGTGTATTTATATTCTAATATGTATTTTATACTAGTGGGTGACTTTGATAACTAATCTTAGTGTTAGCATAGTCATTCTTTATATATACATTTTCTTTTACCAAATGAAATAATACCTTAAAAATAATTGTTCTAAAGTAACTAAATACTAATGAAAAAAATTAGATAATTTAAAAAAAATATTTGTATTTTTTATCTTTTGATATTTCTTTGAGATAACTCAATCTCAAACATTATACAGTGTCCTTACTGTGAATTTTAAAAAACATAAAAACCAATTTTTACAAGAGTAAAAAATTGTTTATAGTTAAAAATGTAAATAGGTCAAGTGAGGTTTTAATTCTCAATATATCAAGTCTATAATATGATTAATTGATTTGAGCTGGTCTATTATCAACTATTTGTCAAGTATTAACTCTGATATGCTATTGAGTATAATCTAAAACATGTTTAAAAAGCCTAATATTTTTTATATGTAATATATTAAATTTAATATAAAAATATTATTTATATATTAAAAAATATTTGTCCTATAGATAAGGTGTCTTTCTAAACGGATTGTTAATTCATTAACCCAAATATCAAGTACAAATAGTTTTAGATAGAAATTTGGATACTTTTAAAATGATTAAAAATATAGCTCAATTCAGCTTCTCCATTTTCTTTATTTCATCTTCTTTTATTATCAGTTTTTTGCCCTACGGCTCACTTCTATTGTCTCCATGAGTCTCCTTACATGTCTCTTACTCTTCTCTTCTAACTTTATCTGCATCTTCTACATCCAAGGAGCAAACAAAATAAAAATATGAGATTATAAAACATAACTAGATCATAAAATATATGACACTTTAATAGATATGAAAGATACCTGATTGATGATATCTAGCCAAGGAATCGCACACGTATTTCCATTTTAATTTTTAGTTGGCACATATGGGCTACAATATTAACACTTTTTCCAAGGAGCATAAGAGAAGCACTTAAGAACTTTTTCATTAGAGTGATTGCTGTACAAAAATGAAGAATCGAGTCGTTAATTCAAAAATAAAAATAAAAGTTAATGTTATAGTATTAGATTTTTTTTGTCTAAAACATATCTATAGACTGAAATGTATTAGGTGTTTACACAGTCATCAACGCATTAATATGAGTACAGATTAGGTACCAGCTGCCACCAACTATCAGAATGGAGCATCATACTATACTACTATAGTATTCGGTAATTAGTAGGGGGCAACTTTATAAAACTTGGTCCGAACTCCAAAGAGCTTTGGTTTTGGGTGTTCTAGAAAAAGTTAGAACAGGAAACTCAGTTTCATAAAAAAAAAATAGCAATAAGACAACACAATAAAATTATACAACTCTGATCAGAGCTCCAATCATTTGGTAAATTCTACTTCATCAGGTTTTTCTTTTTGCTAACAGATTAATCACAATATTAATCTCCCTTTTAATAAGATTAAATTAAACCTCTTAATTAAAATTTAATAGTCCAATGATAGATTAG
>NC_029786.2:88264286-88277354 GCF_000816755.2 Arachis ipaensis
AAATTTACTACTTCATACTTATTATTATTATTATTATTTTTATTATTATTATTATTATTATTATTATCGTGCTTTGATATTCATTTCATTTCATTTAATTTGCGTTATGCAGGAGTAATACTTCATTTCTTCTTGTAGACAACATGAGAAAACAAAATATAAATAGGTTTTAATAATAAAATTGTTTAATTTGTGATCTATAATGTACGGACACTGATACAAATACGAAATATGATATGATACGAAATATACTGACACACAAATTTTAAAATTTTATAAGATATAAAAAATATATATATAATATAAAATATTTTTTAAATAAATTATAATGATATTTTAATATTTTATTGATATTAAAATATAAATTAATTTTTTTAATTATTTTTAATGTTTTATTTTAATTATATAAAATATTTTTTATTTTAATAATAATAATAATAATACATACTATTTTTAAATTTATTTAAAAAATACATGTTAAGAATAAGGTTGGATACATTAATACAATAGACACATTAAACAAATATCAATGAATACCATGTTTAAAATGTATTCGATAACATAACAACTCAGACAAATATCCATGTTTCTAAACTTGTGATAAACTTGAATATCAAAGAAATCGATATATGGATTTGTTTTAGGGGGTTTATCTTCTGGATTTTTTAAGCTATAAACATTATCTTCTAGATTGTTTAACTTAGTATATGCAAATGAAAAAAAAAGTCAACGGAGTTACCCCTATAATTTAGTTTTGTCCCTACTAATTAGAAATAAGGACCCGCTTACATTAATTTAAAGAACAAAACACATCGCGTTGATGCAGTAGAGATGCATTAAAACTAAGTTTGAATACTAGTTTACGATAAAAATATAGAAATAGTAGACACAGAAATTAGTTTAATTGTAAAAATAGAGACAGCGATATAATATAACTTCTTATTTTTGAGACAACTTTTTTTATGTATTCATTAAAATTTAGGACGAAAGATATTTGTCTTATTTGCTTTTATATTTATGCTTATTGTTTGTTAATTATTTTATTAGTTCTTAAAGTATTATTAAATTTTTAATTAGGTTTTTACCATTTGAAAATTTATAACTGAATTTCTACTAGTAGTTATATTTTACAAAAAAACATAATAATACAAACAACAACAACAAAGTCTTGTCCCACTAATTAAGTGGGGTCGACTACATGAATCAAACAACGCCATTGTACTCTGTATGTATCATGTCTACAGAGAGACCGTTTATATGTAGATCTCGTTTGACCACCTCATGGATGGTCTTCTTAGGTCTTCTTCTGCCTTTCGCCCTTTGTCCATCTTCCATCTCATCCACTCTCCTGACTAAATGTTCTATCGGTCTTCTTCTCACATGTCCAAACCACCTGAGACGCGATTCAACCATCTTTTCCACAATGGGTGCTACTCTAACTCTCTCCCTTATATCTTCATTCCTTATTTTATCCAATCGCATATGACCACTCATTCATCTCAACATCTTCATCTCTCCCACACTCAGCTTATGTTCGTCCTCCCCTTTAGCCGCCCAACACTCCGTACCATACAGCATAGCCGGTCTTATAGCGGTGCGATAGAATTTACCTTTAAGTTTTAAAGGCACTTTTTTGTTGCATATAAAACCAGATGCACCCCGCCATTTTGACCAACCTGCTTGGATCCTATGATTTACATCCTGTTCAATCTCTCCATTATCCTGTATGATGCATCCAAGATACTTAAAACTTTTAACTTTTCGTAGGATGTTTTCTCCAATCTTCACCTCTATATTGGGGTTTTACCTTCTCAGACTGAACTTACATTCCATATATTCCGTCTTGCTACGGCTTATGCGCAGACCATACACTTCTAGAGCTTCTCTCTATAACTCCAACTTCTTATTTAGGTCTTCCCTTGACTCTCCCATAAGGACGATATCATTGGCAAAAAGCATGCACCATGGCACAGGCTCTTGGATGTGCTCTGTGAGTACTTCCAAGACTAATGTGAAAAGGTATGGACTTAAGGATGATCCCTGGTGTAATCCTATACTAATAGGGAATTCCTCTGTCACACTACCTTAAGTCTTCACACTAGTTGTGGCCCCATCATACATGTCTTTAATTGCTCGAATATATGCGATCCTTACTCTCCTCTTTTCTAAAACCTTCCATAAGACCTCCCTTGGTACCCTATCATACGCTTTTTCCAAATCAATAAACACCATATATAGATCCCTTTTATTACTACGATACCTCTCCATCATCCTTCTTAATAGGTATATCGCTTCAGTGGTAGATCTGCCTGGCATAAATCCAAATTGGTTCTCTGTTACTTGTATCTCTTTTCTCAACCTCCGTTCTATCACCCTTTCCCATAACTTCATAGTATGACTCATAAGATTAATCCCTCTATAGTTTCTGCAACTTTGTATATCCCCCTTATTCTTGTAGATAGGTACCAAGGTGCTCTTTCTCCACTCATCAGGCATCTTCTTTGACCTTAAAATCACATTAAAAAGCATGGTTAACCAGTTGATGCCTTTTTCTCCAAGACCCTTCCAAACCTCAATCGGAATATTATCAGGTCCTACTGCCCTGCCATTTTTCATCTGCTTTAGAGCCTCTTTTACCTCGAAGTCTCGAATCCTTCGATAGTAGTCAAAGTTTTGATCTTCTTTCCTTGTGCATAATCGACCAAGGCTCAGAAGAGTCTTCTGTCCCTCATTAAATAACTCGTAGAAGTAGCTCTTCCACCTTTCATTAATCTTCTCCTCTTGAGCCAATACCTCTCCATCCTTATCCTTTATGCACTTAACCAGATCCAAATCTCTCGTTCTTCTTTCCTGGCTCTTTGCGATTCTATATATACCTTTTTCTCCTTCTTTCGTGCCCAAAGACTGGTAGAGACCCTCATATGCTCTTGTTCTTGCTTCACTTACAGCCACTTTTGTCTCTTTCTTAGCCGCCTTATATTTTTCCCAATTATCTGCATTGCGGCATAAAGACCACTCTTTAAAGCATTCCCTTTTTATCTTTATCTTTTCTTGTATACTCGCATTCCACCACCAGGACTCCTTGTCTCTTGGTCCTATTCCTTTAGATTCACCAAAACTTTCTTTTGCTGTTCTTCTAATTACTTCTGCCATCTCCCTCCACATCTCTTCCGCGCTTCCATTCCCATCCCACTTTGCCTCTTCTCCTACCCGTCTTAGGAAGCTTCTTTGTTCCTCACCTTTCATCCGCCACCACCTCGTCCTTGGGTTCTTCGTATGATGTCTTTTCCTCAACTTTTGCTTAACGCGAAAATTCATGACGAGTACCCTATGTTGTGTTGTCAAACTCTCTCCCGGGATAATTTTACAGTTAATGCAAAATTTTCGGTCGACTCTCCTCAACAAGAAGAAGTCGATTTGAGAGCTTGTCATGCCACTCTTATAGGTTATAAGATGTTCGTCTCTCTTTTTAAAATATGTATTTGCGATGAGAAGATCAAAGGTTGAGGAAAAGTCCAAAATAGTTTTACCCTCAGCATTGATCACCCCGAAACCATGGCCTCCGTGAATACTCCCATATCCAGTCACTTCTCTCTCAACATGGCCATTTAAATCTCCTCCTAAGAAAATCTTATCTCCCTAAGGTATGCCTTGAACCAAACTCTCTAGATCCTCCCAAAACCTTATCTTGTGTTGTTCGTCCGAACCCACTTGCGGTGCATAGGTGCTAATCACATGGAAAGCACCTCCCTCCACCACAAGTTTGATAGAGATGATCTGATCTCCCACCCTCTTGACATCCACTACGTCCTTCTTCCACTACTTATCCACAATTATTCCAATCCCATTCCTATTCTTCACCTTTCCCGTATACCAAAGTTTGAAACCAGAAGTATCCAACTCCCTAGCCTTTGCACCAACCCATTTCATTTCTTGTAGGCACATAATGTTAATCTTCCTCCTTGTCATGGTGTCCACCACCTCCATGGACTTTCCTGTTAGAGTGCCTATGTTCCATGTCCCAAATCTCAACCTTCTGTCGCTTCGACCTTTACCTTTTACTTTGTGAACTAGCTTATTTGCCCTCGTCCGTTCACGAAAACGTGAGAACCCTTGCTCATTTAACACTACATCCGGGCACCGATGCAGCGGCTCTTGCTTTGACACCGTACTCGAGCCATACGGCGCGTTGCTTCTGGGCAACAACCTAGCTTTAGCACAATAATGTCTTTGATTCATGTCATGGGGGTTTGGCTATATTTTTATGTTGGTTGCCGAAGACCTAACACAACCCTCCTCCTTTATCCGAGCTTGAGACCGGCTATGTACCGCAAGTGTAACATAGGCGGAGTTAAAAAAAAACACATATCAAGTAAAATACTAATGGTATACCCAAATAAACATCCACTTTAGAATGAAAAGAACCATCCGCGTACATAATAAGATGAGCATCCGACTCAGTCGATAAGCAATAAGTAACGAGACAGCAACTGCGAAGGGCACCGACATCGGGATACAATAGTGGCGACAGTAGCACAAGATTGCGAGAAAACGGTTGCAACAAAAATAGAAAAAATTTAAAATTGATTGGAGCTATGTTTCATTGATAGTTTGGAATTTATAGTATATTCTCTTCTTTTTATCCTATTTGATTTTCAGTTGCTTGGGGACAAGCAACAATTTAAGTTTGGTGTTGTGATGAGCGGATAATTGATACGCTTTTTGGCATTGTTTTTACATAGTTTTTAGTATGATTTAGTTAGTTTTTAGTATATTTTTATTAGTTTTTAAATAAAAATCATATTTCTGGACTTTACTATGAGTTTGTGTGCTTTTCTGTGTATTCAGGTATTTTCTGGCTGAAATTGAGGGACTTGAGCAAAAATCAGATTCAGAGGTTGAAGAAGGACTGCAGATGCTGTTGGATTCTGACCTCCCTGAACTCAAAGTGGATTTTCTGGAGTTACAGAAGTCCAAATGGCGCGCTCTCAATTGCGTTGGAAAGTAGACATCCAAGGCTTTCCAGCAATATATAATAGTTTATACTTTGCCCGAGTTTAGATGATGCAAACTGGCGTTCAACGCCAGCTCTCTGCCCTATTCTGGAGTTAAACGCCAGAAACAGGTTACAAACTGGCGTTTAACTCCAAGGAAGACCTCTACACATGAAAGCTTCAATGCTCAGCCCAAGTACACACCAAGTGGGCCCGGAAGTGGATTTCTACATCATTTACTTATCTTTGTAAACCCTAGTAACCAGTTTAGTATAAATAGAACTTTTTACTTTTGTTTTTACATCTTGGAATCTTTGGATTATCTTTTGATCCTTTGATCACGTTTTGGAGGCTGGCCATTCGGCCATTCCTGGACCTTGTTCTTATGTATTTTCAACGGTAGAGTTTCTACACACCATAGATTAAGGTGTGGAGCTCTGCTGTTCCTCATGAATTAATGCAAAGTACTATTGTTTTTCTATTCAATTCAAGCCTATTTCTTCTCTAAGATATTCATTCGCACACAAGAACATGATGAATGTGATGATTATGTGACGCTCATCATCATTCTCACTTATGAACGCGTGCCTGACAAACACTTCCGTTCTACATGCAAACAAGCTTGAATGCATATCTCTTAGCCTTCTGATTCATGATCAGAATCTTCGTGGTATAGGCTAGAATTATTGGCGGCCATTCTTGAGATCCGGAAAGTCTAAACCTTGTCTGTGATATTCCGAGTAGGATCTGGGAAGGGATGGTTGTGACGAGCTTCAAACTCGCGAGTGCTGGGCGTAGTGACAGATGTAAAAGGATTACTGAATCATATTCCAGTATGATCGAGGACCGACAGATGATTAGTCGTGCGGTGACAGCGCATTTTAGACCATTTTCACTGAGAGGACGGGATGTAACCATTGACAACGGTGATGCCCAACATAAGCTTGCCATGGAAAGGAGTAGGAATGATTGGATGAAGACAGCAGGAAAGCAGAGATTCAGAAGGAACAAAAGCATCTCTATACGCTTATCTGAAATTCTCACCAATGAATTACATAAGTATCTCTATCCTGTTTTATATTTTAATTATATTTTAATTATCAAATATCCATAACCATATGAATCTGCCTGACTAAGATTTGCAAGATGACCATAGCTTGCTTTAAGCCGACAATCTCCGTGGGATCAACCCTTACTCACGTAAGGTTTATTACTTGGACGACCCAGTGCACTTGCTGGTTAGTTGTGCGAAGTTGTGACAAAGAACTAAGATTATGAAAGTGCGTATTAAGTTTTTAGCGCCGTTACCAAGGAATGAACGATCACGATTTCTGCGCACCAAGTTTTTGGCGCCGTTGCCGGGGATTGTTCGAGTTTGGACAACTGACGGTTCATCTTGTTGCTCAGATTAGGTAATTTTATTTTAATTTTAAGCTTTTTGTTTTATTCTTTTATTTTCAAAAAAAATTTCAAAAAAATAAAAATAAAAATAAAAAAATTAAAAATTAAATTATTCTATATTCTTCAGAATTTTTAAGAATAAATTCTAGAGTTTCATGATGATCTGTTGAAGTCTGGCTGGCTGTAAAGCCATGTCTAATCCTTTTGACCGAGGTTTCAACTATCTCAAGAGAAGAGCTTCTTTGTCTTTTCCAGCAAATTAGCTGTTGTATATAATGTTCTGCTGAAGCTTGGCTGGCCATTGGCCATGTCTAGTATTTTGGACCGGAGCTTTCACTGAAAGCTTGGCTGGCTAGTAAGCCATGTCTAATTCCTGGACCGAAACTTTAGACTAACATTGCATGATTCCTGGAATTCTCATTAAAAATTTTGAAATCCTTAATTTTCTTTTTCCAATTAATTTTCGAAAAATACAAAAAAATTTAATAAAATCATAAAACCAAAAAAAAATAATTTTGTGTTTCTTGTTTGAGTCTATTGTCAATTTATAAGTTTGGTGTCAATTGCATGTTTATCTCTTTCTTGCATTTTTCGAAAATTCATGCATGTGTTCTTCATGATCTTCAAGTTGTTCTTGATGATTTTATATGTTTGATCTTTACTTTTTATTGTTTTGTGTCTTTTCTTGTTTTTCATATGCATTCTTGCATTCATAGTGTCTAAAAATTAAAAATTTCTAAGTTTAGTGTCTTGCATATTTTTCTTTTCTTAAAAATTTTCAAAAATAAGTCTTGATGTTCATCTTGATCTTCAAAGTGTTCTTGGTGTTCATCTTGACATTCAAAATGTTCTTGCATGCATTGTTTGTTTTGATCCAAAATTCTCATGCATTGAGTCTTTTTGTTGTTTTTCTCTTTCTTCATTAAAAATTCAAAAATAAAAAAATATCTTTCCCTTATTCACTCATAAATTTTCGAAAATTTGAGTTGACTTTTTCAAACATTTTTAAAATTTAGTTGTTTCTTATGAGTCAAATCAAATTTTCAATTTAAAAATTCTATCTTTTTCAAATCTTTTTTAAAAATCAAATCTTTTTCATTTTTTCTTTCATATTTTCGAAAATTTCAAATTGATTTTCAAAAATCTTTTTCTTATTTTGTTTCATAATTTCAAAATCTTCACTAACAATTAATGTGATTGATTCAAAAATTTTAAAGTTTGTTACTTGCCTATTAAGAAAGGTTCAATCTTTAAATTTTAAAATCATATCTTTTTGTTTCTTGTTAGTCAAGTAATCAACTTTGATTTCAAAAATTAAATCTTTTTAAATTTCTTTTTCAAATCTTTTTTTTTTCAAAATAAATGTCAATCACATCTTTTTCAAAATCAATTTCAAAATCTTTTCTAACCTCTTATCTTTTTAAATTTGATTTTCAAATCTTTTTCAAACTAATCCTATCTTTTTGTTTCAATCATATCTTTTTCAAAACTACCTAACTAATTCTCTCTCTAATTTTCGAAAATCACCTTCCTCTTTTTCAAAATTCCTTTTTGATTAACTAATTGTTTTAAATTTTAATTTAATTTAATTTAATTTTTCCTTTTTTTAATTTTCGAATTCTAACCTTAATTTTAAATTAAAAACAAAAATATTTTTATTTTAATTTATTTAATTTTCGAAAATTCTTCTCTCTCACCTCCTTCTAATTATTTATTTATCTACTAACACTTCTCTTTCACTCAAGAATTCGAACCCACTCTTCCCCTCTGTGTTTGGATTCTTATCTTTTCCCTCTTCTATTCTTCTCTTCTTATACTTACATAAGGAATCTCTATACCGTGACATAGAGGATTTCATATTTTCTTTTGTATTCTCTTCTTTTTCATATGAGCAGGAACAAGGATAAGAACATTCTTGTTGGAGCTGATCCTGAACCTGAAAGGACTCTGAAGAGGAAGCTAAGGGAAGCTAAAGCACAACTCTCTAGAGAAAATCTGACAGAAATTTTCGAAAAAGAAGGAGACATGGCCGAAAATAATAACAATGCAAGGAAGATGCTTGGTGACTTTACTGCACCAAATTCCAACTTACACGGAAGAAGCATCTCAAACCCTGCCATAGGAGCAAACAATTTTGAGCTTAAACCTCAATTAGTTTCTCTGATGCAACAGAACTGCAAGTTTCATGGACTTCCATCAGAAGATCCGTTTCAGTTCTTAACTGAATTCTTGCAGATCTGTGATACTGTTAAGACCAATGGGGTTGACTCCGACGTCTATAGGCTTATGCTTTTCCCATTTGCTGTAAGAGACAGAGCTAGAATATGGTTGGACTCTCAACCTAAAGATAGCCTGAACTCTTGGGATAAGCTGGTCACGGCTTTCTTAGCCAAGTTCTTTCCTCTTCAAAAGCTTAGTAAGCTTAGAGTGGATGTTCAAACCTTCAGACAGAAGGAAGGTGAATCCCTCTATGAAGCTTGGGAGAGATACAAGCAACTGACCAAAAAGTGTCCTTCTGACATGATTTCAAAATGGACCATCCTGGATATATTCTATGATGGTCTGTCTGAATTATCAAAGATGTCATTGGACCATTCTGCAGGTGGATCCATTCACCTAAAGAAAACGCTTGCAGAAGCTCAGGAACTCATTGATATGGTTGCAAATAACCAGTTCATGTACACTTCTGAAAGGAATCCTGTGAGTAATGGGATGCCTCAGAGGAAGGGAGTTCTTGAGATTGATGCTCAGAACAAAATATTGACTCAGCAAGTCAATATAATTTCTCAGAGTCTGAATGGAATGCAAGCTGCATCCAACAGTACTCAAGAGGCATCTTCTGAAGAAGAAGCTTATGATCCTGAGAACCCTGCAATAGCAGAGGTGAATTACATGGGTGAACCCTATGGAAACACCTATAATCCCTCATGGAGAAATCATCCAAATTTCTCATAGAAGGATCAACAAAAGCCGCAACAAGGCTTTAATAATGGTAGAAGAAATAGGTTTAGCAATAGCAAGCCTTTTCCATCATCCACTCAGCAACAGACAGAGAATTCTGAGCAGAATCCATCTAGCTTAGCAAATATAGTCTCTGATATATCTAAAGCCACTGTGAGTTTGATGAATAAAACAAGGTCCTCCATTAGGAATTTGGAGGCACAAGTGGGCCAGCTGAGTAAAAGAGTCACTGAAACCCCTCCTAGTACTCTCCCAAGCAATACAGAAGAGAATCCAAAAAGAGAGTGCAAGGCCATTACCTTACTTGGTGTGGCCGAACCCAGAGAGGAGGAGGAGGACGTGAATCCTAGTGAGGAAGACCTCCTGGGACGTGGTGCACGAATTGTAAATCACACTTTTCACAAATCGTACCACTAACCAGCAAGTGCACTGGGTCGTCCAAGTAATACCTTACGTGAGTAAGAGTCGAATCCCACGGAGATTGTTGACTTGAAGCAATCTCTGGTTATCTTGTAATTCTTAGTCAGGATATCAATTATAATTATCAGTTTGGATTGCGAAAAATAAAAGAGCATGAATTAAATACTTCTTATGCAGTAATGGAGAATATGTTGGAGTTTTGGAGATGATTTGTCTTCTGAATCTTTGCTTTCCCCCTGTCTTCTTCTTCACGCACGCAAGGTTCCTCCTATGGCATGCTGTGTGTTGGTGGATCACCGCTGTCAATGGCTGCCATCTGTCCTCTCAGTGAAAATGGTCCAGGTGCGCTGTCACCGCACGGCTAATCATCTGTCGGTTCTCACTCATGCTGGAATAGGATCCATTGATCCTTTTGCGTCTGTCACTACGCCCAACCCTTGTGAGTTTGAAGCTTGTCACAGTCATTTAATCCCTGAATCCTACTCAGAATACCACAGACAAAGTTTAGACTTTCTGGATTCTCAAGAATGCTGCCAATGGATTCTAGCTTATACCACGAAGATTCTGATTAAGGAATCCAAGAGATACTCATTCAATCGAAGGTAGAACGGAGGTGGTTGTCAGTCACGCATTCATAGGTTGAGAATGATGATGAATGTCACGGATCATCACATCCATCATATTGAAGTGCGAATGAACATATTAGATAGAAACAAGCGTGTTTGAATAGAAAACAGAAATAATTGCATTAATTCATCGAGACACAGCAGAGCTCCTCACCCCCAACAATGGAGTTTAGAGACTCATACCGTCAAAGAGTACAAAGTTCAGATCTAAAAATGTCATGAGGTACAAAATAAATCTCTAAAAGTTGTTTAAATACTAAACTAGTAACCTAGGTTTACAGAAAATGAGTAAACTGAGATAGATAGTGCAGAAATCCACTTCTGGGGCCCACTTGGTGTGTGTTGGGGCTGAGACTTGAGCTTTACATATGCCTAGGCTGTTTCTAGAGTTAAACGCCAGGTTGTAACCTGTTTCTGGCGTTTAACTCCAACTTGTAACCTGTTTCTGGCGTTTAACGCCAGAATGCAACATGGAACTAGCGTTGAACGCCAGTTTACATCGTCTATCCTCAAGAAAAGTATGGACTATTATATATTGCTGGAAAGCCCTGGATGTCTACTTTCCAACGCAATTAAGAGCGCGCCATTTGGACTTCTGTAACTCTAGAAAATCCACTTTGAGTGCAGGGAGATCAGAATCCAACAGCATCTGCAGTCCTTTTTCAGCCTCTGGATCAGATTTTTGCTCAGGTCCCTCAATTTCAGCCAGAAAATACCTGAAATCACAGAAAAACACACAAAATCATAGTAAAGTCCAGAAATGTAATTTTTATTTAAAAACTAATAAAAATATACTAAAAACTAATCAAATCATACTAAAAACTATGTAAAAATAATACCAAAAAGCGTATAAATTATCCGCTCATCAGGACGTTCAGTGACCAATAAAGAGTTTCCCTTTGAGGAACCAAAGGAATCCGAGGCTCATCTAGAGACCATAGAGATTCCATTGAACCTCCTTATACCATTCATGAGCTCTGATGACTATTCATCTTCTGAAGAAGATGACTATTCATCTTCTGAAGAAGATGAAGACATTGCTGAAGAGCAAGTTGCTCAATATTTAGGAGCAATCATGAAGCTGAATGCCAAATTATTTGGTAATGAGACTTGGGAGGATGAACCTCCATTGCTCATTAAGGAACTAAATGCCTTGGTTCAGCAAACTCTACCTCAAAAGAAACAGGATCCTGGTAAATTGTTAATACCCTGTAACATAGGCACCATGACCTTTGAGAAGGCTCTGTGTGACCTGGGATCAGGCATAAACTTAATGCCACTCTCTGTAATGGAGAAACTTGGGATCTTTGAGGTGCAAGCTGCCAGAATCTCATTAGAGATGGCAGACAACTCAAGAAAACAGGCTTATGGACAAGTAGAGGACGTATTAGTAAAGGTTGAAGGCCTTTACATCCCAGCTGATTTCATAATCCTAGACACTGGGAAGGAAGAGGATGAATCCATCATCCTTAGAAGACCCTTCCTAGCCACAACAAGAGCTGTAATTGATGTGGATAGAGGAGAATTGGTCCTTCAACTGAATGAGGACAACCTTGTGTTTAAGACTCAAGGATCTCCTTCTGTAACCATGGAGAGGAAGCATGAAAAGCTTCTCTTACTGCAGAGTCAACCAAAGCCCCCACAGTCAAACTCTAAGTTTGGTGTTGGGAGGCCACAACCAAACTCTAAGTTTGGTGTTGAACCCCCACATTCAAACTCTAAGTTTGGTGTTGGGATGTCCCAACCTTGCTCTGATTATCTGTGAGGCTCCATGAGAGCTCACGGTCAAGCTATTGACGTTAAAGAAGTGCTTGTTGGGAGGCAACCCAATGTTATTTAATTATATTTATTTATTTCCTATTGTTATTTTATGTCTTTTTTAGGTTGATGATCATGTGGAGTCACAAAAACTACTGAAAAATCAAAAACAAAATGAAAAACAGCTTTAAAAATAGCTCACCCTGGAGGAAGAACTTACTGGCGTTTAAACGCCAGTAAGAAGCATCAAACTGGCGTTTAACACCAGAAAGAAGCATCAAGCTGGCGTTAAATGCCAGAAACAAGCACCAAACTGGCGTTTAACGCCAGAACAGAGCATGAAAATGGCATTAAACGCCAGAAACAAGCAACATTTGGGCGTTTAACGCCAAAAAAAGCAACAAGCTGGCATTTAACGCCAGACATGCATGCTAAGGGCGTTTTACACGCCTAATTGGAGCAGGGATGTTAAGTCCTTGACCCCACTAGATCTGTGGACCCCACAGGATCCCCACATTTTCTTCTCTCCTCTTCACACCTTTTCATAACTCTCTTCCACAAATACCCCTCACCAATCACCTCAATCACTCTTCCACATCACCTCTTCACCACTCACATCCATCCTCTCTTCCCCAAAAACCCCACCTACCTCCAAAATTCAAACTCTTTTCCCTCCCAAACCCAACCCTAGTGGCCGAACCCTAAACCTCCTCCCACTCCTATATAAACCCCTCATCCCCTCTTCATTTTCACACAACACAACCCTTTTCTTCTCCCCCTTGGCCGAATACACTTTCTCCCTCCATCTCCTCTATTTTCTTCCTCTTCTCCTTCTTTCTTTCTTCTTTTGCTCGGGGATGAGAAAATATTTTAAGTTTGGTGTGGTAAAAGCATTGCCTTTTATTTTT
>NC_029786.2:88277382-88281069 GCF_000816755.2 Arachis ipaensis
CCACCCTCACTAAGGTGGACCCGTTCCTTAATCTCCTTGTTCTTATTTCTCTGTTTTTTGTTTACTATGCTTTATGTTTATGTTTGTGTCTTATTACATGATCATTAGTATTTAAGTGTCTATGCCTTAAAGTTATGAATGTCCTATGAATCCATCACCTTTCTTAAATGAAAAATGTTTTAATTACAAAAGAACAAGAAGTACATGATTCGAATTCATCCTTGAAACTAGTTTAATTATTTTGATGTGGTGATAATACTTTCTGTTCTCTGAATGAATGCTTGAACAGTGCATATGTCTTTTGAAATTGTTGTTTATGAATGTTAAATAGGACTTTACTATGAGTTTGTGTGTTTTTTTGTGATTTCAGGTATTTTCTGGCTGAAATTGAGGGACTTGAGCAAAAATCAGATTCAGAGGTTGAAGAAGGACTGCAGATGCTGTTGGATTCTAACCTCCCTGCACTCAAAGTGGATTTTCTAGAGCTACAGAAGTCCAAATGGCACGCTCTCAATTGCGTTGGAAAGTAGACATCCAGGGCTTTCCATCAATATATAATAGTCCATACTTTGCCCGAGTTTAGATGACGCAAACTGGCGTTCAACGCCAGCTCTCTGCCCTATTCTAGAGTTAAACGCCAGAAACAGGTTGCAAAGCAGAGTTAAACGCCAGAAACAGGTTACAAACTGGCGTTTAACTCCAAGAAAGACCTCTACACGTGAAAGCTTCAATGCTCAGGCCAAGTACACACCAAGTGGGCCCGGAAGTGGATTTCTACATCATTTACTTATCTCTATAAACCCTAGTAACTAGTTTAGTATAAATAGAACTTTTTACTATTGTTTTTACATCTTGGAATCTTTGGATTATCTTTTGATCCTTTGATCACGTTTTGGAGGCTAGCCATTCGGCCATTCCTGGACCTTGTTCTTATGTATTTTCAACGGTAGAGTTTCTACACACCATAGATTAAGGTGTGGAGCTCTGCTGTTCCTCATGAATTAATGCAAAGTACTATTGTTTTTCTATTCAATTCAAGCCTATTTCTTCTCTAAGATATTCATTCACACACAAGAACATGATGAATGTGATGATTATGTGACGCTCATCATCATTCTCACTTATGAACGCGTGCCTGACAAACACTTCCGTTCTACATGCAAACAAGCTTGAATGCATATCTCTTAGCCTTCTGATTCACGATCAGAATCTTCGTGGTATAGGCTAGAATTATTGGCGGCCATTCTTGAGATCCGGAAAGTCTAAACCTTGTCTGTGATATTCCGAGTAGGATCTGGGAAGGGATGGCTGTGACGAGCTTCAAACTCGTGAGTGCTGGGCGTAGTGACAGACGCAAAAGGATTACTGAATCCTATTCCAGTATGATCGAGGACTGACAGATGATTAGCCGTGCGGTGACAGCGCATTTTGGACCATTTTCACTGAGAGGACGGGATGTAGCCATTGACAACGGTGATGCCCAACATAAGCTTGCCATGGAAAGGAGTAGGAATGATTGGATGAAGACAGCAGAAAAGCAGAGATTTAGAAGGAACAAAAGCATCTCTATACGCTTATCTGAAATTCTCACCAATGAATTACATAAGTATCTCTATCCTGTTTTATATTTTAATTATATTTTAATTATCAAATATCCATAACCATATGAATCTGCCTGACTGATATTTGCAAGATGACCATAGCTTGCTTCAAGCCGACAATCTCCGTGGGATCGACCCTTACTCACGTAAGGTTTATTAGTACATAAATTTTAATAAATATAAATATTTATTATGTAATTTATTTATATAAATTTTTATTAATATGAGTATAAAATATTGTTAGCCAAATCCCAAATATTGATCCAACGGTCATGTAATATTGCCGAAAAAGAAAAAGGGTTTAAGGCTTTTAAAGCAGGAAAGTGATATCCAATTTCTCAGTCATCTCCTCTCAAAGGGAGACGTAACTGTGTGGGAAACGTGTGGCATGATTTCTATGTTCCTTCCAGAAGCCCACCCCCACCCAACATCGCAACATTTCATAAGATCCAAATTAAAAATAATTAAATTAAATTCAGACCTTTATATGCCACCCTTTTCTTCTAGAGAAACCATGCACATACTAAGGAAAATGTCACAACCGAACCCAATTAGGCCCTGTCACTATCATTGTTATTAATTTATTAATTAGTCCATTTCAGTTTTGGGTTTTATATATAATAAATATTACAATATAATCATATGTGCCTCATGATACTTTCTAGGCAAATACATATCCCATCTTTTTTCAAAATCTTTAAAAGTTCTCAAAACCGCAATGCTTCATAGCTCTTGAACCTCATCATCAGGTTTTGTTTGAAGCTCACCAACAAGAACAAATTGAAGTATATGATTATGATTATGGGTATGAACAATAAGAAACCAGTGATCTTGGTCTTACTGCTACTCTTGATTGTTTCAAATGGAGAGAGATCTTCATCAGTTGTAGAAGGAAGGGCACTCTCCTTAGTATCACATCAAGGTTAATATCGTAATTACAGCTACTCTTCAATTTCTTACATTTCTTTTTATCTCTGGTGCCACAAATTATTGGGATTTTGTGTGGTATTTGCAATAATATTATTGACTTTATATTTGCAGAGTACTCTAAGATTTTTTCTACACTTGGAGTTGTTTGCAAGTGTTGTGATGGAATTGATGGTGCCTGCTCAAATACTTGGACAAATTCTTGCACTAATTTGCAGTGTTTACCATGGAAATCTCACTAGTTCGTAATCTGTTTTTCATTGATTTCTTGTGTATATATATCAAGTTTAGGAATATTAGGTAAAGAAATTAAAACAATCCCAAAATTTTGTAGTTTCTGTGTGTATTCGGTGGAAATATATGTGTATGTATCTTTGGGACCTTATCAATTCAGGGTAGTTACAGATTGGATTTCACCCAGCATTCTCACAAATTTATTTAAAAACCTAGCAATATAGAGATTAAAATATTTGGGTAAATATCTTTTTTCATTCTAAACGGTTTGGATAAATGTTAATATTATTTTTGAATTTTTTATTTTTCAATGTCAAATGTTTTAAAAGTAATTTGATATTTGTATTTATGTTTTTTGGATTGTTCTAATATGGGACAATAATTAAATTGGCTTTTAAGTTGATTTGAAAAATACAAAATTATAGATTGACGTGTTACTGATGTGTGATATGGCAGTCCAAGGTTGTCACCATTCAGCAGTATAATTAAAATGTATTTAAAATATTAAAAATGAAATTAAAACAAATTAAATACTAAAAATATTTTTAAAATTTCTTGAAATATATTAAACTTTAAAAAACTATTCATATCGATTTTATTTTGGTTTTGTTGTTTACCCTTTTAAAGTGCATGCCGCAATCAAATCTGAAAATCATGGAATTTGTTTTGAGCATATAGGATTTGAATGTATAAGAATAAGACGGGATACTTTCATGTAAATTATTTAGAAATTTCATCATTGGTCTACTTCTAGGAGAAATAATTTTGTATTCAAAGCTAGAGAAAACCGGATGAAAGGTAAAAAATTAAGGTTTTGGAATTTTGATTAGTTTTAAAAAGAATAATATTATATGACCAATAAATTTATTTAATACTTTAAATAATAATATTAAATTTTAAATTCAAATAATATAAAACTAGTTTC
>NC_029786.2:88281090-88295450 GCF_000816755.2 Arachis ipaensis
AATTTGAGTTGGATGTTTTTGTTGAATCTCCGGTATGCTAATAGGTGTGAATGCAAAAGAAATTTCAGAAAATGGATTTTATTATAGGGGTAAAAATAGGGGTGGTAACATGCACTCTATTTGTGGGTATCCAATCCGATCCAATTCGGTCGGATAGGGTTGCTAACCCGATCCACAGCGGGTAGGGTAGTATCGGTCGGGTCGGATATGGTGCGGATTGAGCCTCAATCTTACTCGACCAACCCGCATCTTATATATATACATGTTATATACTTATATAAAAATATGTTTCAAGTGGATGTTGAACAAATGATCCCTCACTAAATACAAAAGATCTTTATCCACTAAGAGAAGATCATTAATTGATAATTTAATATCTTTTTTTACATAAAAATAAGTTCTATTTTAAATTATCACCAAGTTATATAATAATGTTGCATCTTTTTAATAATATGTGGGTTAAGAATAGGTAGGGTTAAGGTTGTGATATTCGGTTGTGATATTCTCAACCTGCGGATAAGATTATGGTTGGATCCAAAAACTACCTTACCCTACCCATTCCCACCCCTTAAGTAAAAATCACATTGATAAAGGTACAAGACCTGAACTTGACTGTGAATGTCAAACAGTCCAAGCTTGGAATGAAACTTCGAAAAATGTTCGGAGCCAAACTCTTGGTCAACACATCCGCAACCTACTTGGCTGAGGAAATGGGCAACAGTTTTAGCGAACCATCTTGACATCTATCCCTCATAGTATGACAGTGAATCTCAATATGCCTAAAACGTTCATGGAAGAAAAAATTAGAGGCAATGTATAGAGCTGAATGGTTGTCGCAAAAAATCGTGATTGGCTTGTCCAAAGGCACTTGAAAGTCCTTGAGGATGTAGCTTATCCACCTTTTCACACAAGTCGCCAAAGCCAAGGCTCTATATTCTGCCTCTGCAGAAGTGCATGCAACCGTTGTTTATTTTCTACTTTTCTAAGAGAGCAGAGGCGAGCCAAAGAAGAAACAAAATCTTGAGACCGATCTTTGTATGTCCGCACATGTACCGCCGTCTGAATTAGAGTAGCCTGTCAATGTCATGTTAGAATTCGCAGCAAACAATATGCCTCTCGCTGGTGCATTCTTGATGTATTTCAAGATGTGTAGGCCCGCCTTAAAATGATCTGTGGTCGTGCAATCTAGGTACTAATTCAGTTTGTTCATTATGAAATTGATATCACGCTTGGTATTAGTGAGGTACAAAAACCTCCCTATGAATTGGTGATAGGGAGTCAAATCAGCAAGAAGTGTGCTAGAACTCTTGGACAGCATTGAAGTGTAGCTCATGGCTGTAGAAACTGGCTTGGCATCAGAGAGGCCAAACTCCTTCAAAATATCCAAGGCATACTTGCGCTAATACAGTAAGATGCCTGCTGACTTCGAGCAATCTCAAAGCCAAGAAAGTATTTAAGGTCGTTGAGATCCTTGATACAAAACTTAGCATCCAACAAAGTTTTCATACGTTGAATTTCAGCCTTATTATTACCAGCCAGTACCAAATCATCGACATAGACTAAGATGGTAGTGAAAGAGGAAGAGCTGCCTTTAGTGAACAAAGAGTGGTTCACCTTGGATTGATGGTAGCCAAAAAGCTTTAAAATAGAACAAAGTTTATGATTCCATTGGAGGTTGGCTTGTTTGGGGCTATATAAAGAGCATTCAAGCTTACAAACATGATTAAGAGAAATATAGAGTCCTGGTGGAACACACATATAAACTGTCTCAGGCAAGTCACTGTGAAGAAATGCGATATTGACATCCAATTAATGGATATAACACCCTTTTGTTGATGCAAAAGCAAGAAGGATCCTGAAAGTCGAGAGCTTAAGAACTGGGCTGAATGTGTCAAAATAGTTGACACGGGTTGTTTTTGTGTAACCTTTGGCAACAAGCCAAGCTTTATGTCTTTCAATTGCACCGTTTAGAAGATACTTGATCTTAACCACCCATTTGCAACCCACAGCTCTATGAGACTTTGAGAAAGGAACAATAGACCAATTGTGGTTGTCTTGAAAGGCTTTCACTTCAGATTTAATTGCCTGGCTCCAACACTCATGTTGGATGGCTTGCTCATAACTCTGCGGTTCAGTATTGGAGTTGATTACAAGAGAGAAAATTTTGTATGCATGCGATAAATGATCATATGATAAGAATCAGGACATAGGATACCTATTGCCGAAAGACGTGGCACTGTGCAAAGAAGTTGTGGAACACAACTGCATACACTAAAAATTGGACAAGTGAGTTGGAGGTCTCTTTGGTTTAGTTGAATGTCAAAGGGGTTGAGGAGTGATGTGTGGGGTAGGTGGGGAGGGAGGTTCAGGGTGTTATGAGGGTGGCGAAGTGAAGTGTGTATTGATGCACCACTATTTCGTGGTACATTTTATGCTGAATTGAGTGGATTTTATCCATTATTCTCACACTTATTCATAGAAATTGCATTTTTACATTTTCCTTCCTAATTTCGTGCTATGATTGAAAACATGCTTCTTTGGCCTTAAATTTGCTAATTTCAATCCTCTCTTATTACCATTCGATGCCGTGATATGTGTGTTAAGTGTTTTCAAGGTTTATAGGGCAGGAATGGTTTAGAGAACGGAAAGGAAGCATGCAAAAGTGGAAGGAATACAAGAAATTGAAGTTTTGAGAAGCTGGCAGCGACGCGCACGCATAGACGACGCGTACGCGTGACCAGTGAAATGACCAATGACACATACGCATGGCTGACGCGTACGCGTGACAGAGTGTCACGTGCTGCAATTTACAAAAAATGTTGGGGGCGATTTCTGGGCTGCTTTTGACCCAGTTTCAAGCTCGAAAATGCACATTAGAGGCTGCAGAGCGGAACTGGAGGAGGGGATCAATCATTCACATTAGTTAGGTTTTAGATGTAGGTTTCTAGAGAGTTTTAGGATTTTTTCTTTCAATTCTCCTTAGGTTCAGGTTCAATCTTTCTTTAATTTAGTTTTCTCTCACTTTTATTTGTTTAAGTACTTTAGTTCATCTTCTTCTCTTGTTAATTTCTCTTTTTCACCATTTTTATGTTTATGAGCTATTGTTACATTTGATTTCGTCTAATGAAATTTATGCTTTCTATGATTATTGTTGCTCTCTTTAATTGTTAGTCATTGATTCTTGCAATTGGTTGTTTGGATTTAATATTCCGTGTTAATTTTCTATATTTTTATTTTGTGTCTTCCAAGTGTTTGATGAAATGCTTGGATGGATTTTAATTTAGATTTTTATGTTCTTAACTTGGATTGATCAATTAGAGACTCTTGAGTTATCAAAACTCTTTTGTTGATTGGTAATTGAAGATTGCCGGTTAGCTTGAACTTCACCAAAGCTAGTCTCTCACTTTGAGTTGACTAGGACATGTGAACTCAAGTTGATTGTATGCACTTGATCTTCTTCCATTGGTTAGAGGTTAACTAAGTGAAGGCATCAATTCACAATTACCATCAAAATTGACAATGATAATAAGGATAGGACTTCTAATTCTCTTTCCTTGCTTATTAAACTCAAAACCCAAAAAGATACAATCTCATAACCAATAATACATACACTTCCCTGCAATTCCTTGAGAGACGACCCAAGGTTTGAATACTTCGGTTAATTTTATTGGGTTTGTACTTGTGACAAACAATTTAAATATTGATTGAGGTTTAATTGTCAATTTAGAACTATACTTGCAATGCGATTATTTTTGTAAAATTCTTTACCGACATTTTTTCCCATCAATTTTTGGTGCCGTTGACGGGGAATTACAAACGTGTGCCTTATTATTGGTTATTGTATATATTTTTTTGCTTGTTTGTTAGTTTTTGTTAGTTTTAGGACTTTGTTGCTTATTTTTATTAGTTTTTGTTTTTATTTGCTACTATGAATTCTCACCCCTTTGGCTATGAGTTTGGTTCAAATTATGTTGTAGGGAATGGAAGCTACAATGAGAACATGCATCAAGGATGGGACAATCAAAGGTGGGAGGAGCCTCAAGCTTATGGACAACCCTCTTGGCAACAACCTCCACAAACGTACTATGAGCAAGAGTCATTCCATGATGCATACGAAGACAATGGATATGGTGGACCTCCTTGTAGTTACCAACAAGCCCCACCATACATCTATGAACCTCCTCATCAACATAGTTTTGAACCACCATACTCACAAGTTTCTTTCTACCATTCACCTCCACATGAACCTAACCCTTATCCACCATACCAATCACCATACGAACCATACATAGAACCACCCCAATTCCAACACAATTACCCCCAAGAACCACCACCTCAATATACACAATCTCCATATCCTCATCAAGAAGAACCACGTTCGTATTATGAGCCCTTTCTCCCAACAAATGAACCTTCCTATCCACCCCAAGCTACCATGTGATACCTTTAGTGTTATTCGCCAAGGGCAAAGAGATCTTCAACCTACACTTACCTCTACTCTTACTAGTCTCACTTCTACTCTCCAAGCTCTTATATCCCGTGTGGATCCACCCTCTACCTCCTATCAACCCTCAAACTCTAGTGTACTTCCTTTTTAACCACATAATGCTCTCTTCATTCCACCACCACCCTCCATGAAAGAAAATCCATATCCATCAATCCAAGAGCAACATGATCCAAATTATGCTAGTGACATGGAACAAGAGAGAAGGGACTGTCTTAGGGAATTAATGGATCGGATCCACGCATCCATACTTCAAGAGAAGCGAGTGAAGGCCCAAAAGGTGGAGGAAGTAGAGACCCTTAATGATGAAGGAATAGTTGAAGATTTAGGAGAGGTTGTACGAGAGGAAATTTTCATCATTGAAGACAACTCTACACCAAGCGACATTAACGATCTTGTTGAAGCTTCTTCCATCGGATGTGAAACCGATATTGAGGAGGAATGTACACACCCTCCAACACATGACTCAATCAATGAGGAAGAGTTGGAAGAAGTTAACAAGAAAGTGGAAATTGAAGAAAGCTGTCAAGAGGTGGAAAACATCAAGGAGGAGTTTGATTTTGTACTAGAGCAAGTGGAGAAAGCTGAAGTTAGTGAAGAAGAGGAAGTAGTTGAAGATTTGGGAGATGCGGAACCTCCTTGGGAATCTCAAGTCATAGATCCTCCTTCCAAGAAGTTTGGATTCGATGTTGAGGAGGGTGTACAACCTCCAAAGCATATTATGGTTGAAGACTTTGAAGAGGTCAAGGAAGAAAGTGCACAACCTCCAAGACCCTTGGTAAATAATGAAGAAGAGATTGAATTGGAACAAAGTTACCAAGAGGAAGATGTTGCAGTTGAAGAAGCTCGCCAAGAGGTGGAAGTAGTCAAGGAAGAGTACAAGAGAGTGGATATTACAAGATCACTAACAACACCTCTCCCTAAGCCATTACCATCCAACACAACATTCAAGTGAGTAAAATTCTTATCCTTGAACTTTACCTTCCCATTTGAATATGATTTGCTTGAGACGGATGGTCAACTTAGAGCTCTCTGTGGTTTTAAGAGTAAAAGGGAGATGGTTAGTGGTTGGCAACACAATCCTAGGTTCGTTATGGTTGGATGTGCAAGGTCTAAGTACAATGGTTGGTATAATTCTCAATTTATTGAGTCTAGGAAGTTATTTGGATGCTTCAGTGAGAATTCGGATTGCTTGTCACCTGGTTGGAACAATGATGATCAACTTGAAGACAGGTGTAGAAACAAGATTTGGGATCTCGGCATACAAGAGGATCAACTTTGGGAGCTCAAAGCTTGTGAAGAACTTCATCAAAGCTTGGTGAATTCACTTGGAAATGTTAGAGCCTATTGGAAGTCCAAGCGTTGGTGGAAGTTTAAAGATGAGTTCAAGCACAAGCCACCATGACAAGGACCTCATCAAATATCCAACTTAAGGACTTTAACTAAAAGTGTTAGGTGGGAGACATCCCACCATGGTAAATTCTTCCTATTTTATCTTTTATTTAGATTGGTAATAAGTTGAATTTTCATTTTTTGTCAGGTTTAGTTAGTTTACAGTGTGATTTCGCTTGTTTATCAATGTTTGACATTACTTTGGTATCTTGTTCATTAAAAAAAAAAAAACAAAAAGAGCTGTTACGCGTGCGCGTGACCGACGCGTACGCGTCGATGCCCAAATTTGGCTCATGCCCAAACCGTGCTGGAACGGCGCGACAACGCGGTCTGGACAGAGAGTTATGCCAGAACCGTGCTGGTGGGGTGCCAGGCGCATAACCCAACCCACGCGTGCGCGTCACTGACGTATACGCGTCATTTGCGTTTTTCACCATCCACGCGTAGGCGTGGACGACGCATGCGTGTCGACGCCAGAATTCTGCTGGTCCAGTACTTCAAACAGAGGGTTGGGCTGCCACTGTGCGACTATTGTGCACGGAGCACAATTTACATCCACGCGTATGCGTGACATACGCGTACGCGTCACCTCCTCATCCTGCAACCCATGCGTACGCGTGGGCGACGCTTTTGCGTCGCGTCTTCTTTTTCTTTCTTCTCTCCTTGCTTCTTCTTTCTTCTTTCATTTATTCTTCTTTCTTCCTCCCTTCTTACTTTCTTCTCATCCTTATTCTCTTTCATTCTCTTTTTCTTATTGCATTTTCATACTTTCATTCATTGCATTTTATCTTTGTGCATGTTTTTAGTTTCTTTTCTATATTTGTTATTTTTCTATTGGTGTTAAATGTTCTTATTCATCTGTCGAATATTTCTTTCATTATTTTGGTGCTTAGTGACTTGTTTATATTGTTGGGTGATATTATTTATAGATCAATGCTAATCTTCTATAACACTTGTATTCCTTTTTCATTGATATGAACTTCTATTGTCTTTCACAACCCACTCTATCCCTCATTGTTGCAATTCTTACACTATTGATATTCCATTCACCTATATTATTTTCTCATTTGTATGTTGTAGCTACCATGTAGTTGAGAACCTCATTATTATTTTCCATTAGCCCACCATACTTTATTTGTTTGCATATTTTTGTTTATGGGTTACTCTTCTTCCTTTTTCTCTTCTTTCAGGATGGCCACCAAGAAGGAAAAGGGAAAACTTCTAAATGGAGCAACAGACAAGCCCATCTGCACATTCTTTGGAGGAAGCACATCAGTTGTAGCAACCCGTCCACTTGCACATCTTTGCATGCACCGAGGACAGTGCAATCTTTAAGTATGGGATGTCGATACCGAATTCTGTGGGTTAGTTACTTTCTTTTCAACACCAATGTTTAGTTTTCGTTGTTATTGAGTTGTTGCATTGCATGATAGATTGCATGTGTAGTTAATTGCTTGCATTTAAGTACTACTTGGTTGAAGTAATATTTTCTTTTTCAAAAATTTTTTTAGAGCATTTCACTAATTTGAATTAAAATTTTTGTTGAACTTGCTTGAAGAAATTTATTTTGGAACATGGTTTAGAGCTCGAATACACAAACCTTGTGAGCTTTTTGAACCTATTTGATTAGTTGCATCTTATCAACCAATATTTTGTTTTGGTGTGTGTTGTTCTCTCTAAAATTGTGATCTTTGTCTTGCTTGATTCTATATTTTCATTGTTTGAAGTATGCATGCACTTATGTGATTGAGGCCTTTGTTTCACTGAGCTTACATATCCATATGGCCTTACCCTTTTATTATCCCTTGCAAACCAATTTTGAGCCTTTTTAACCCCATTTATTCTTTACTTTAGATCATCACTAACTCTAAGTGGAAAACAATAATGTCCTTAATTTGAATCCTTTATTAGCTTAGACTAGTGAAAGTGTTCATGATTTAAGTGTGGGAAAATTGGTTTGGGAACATTTGGTTTGAGAAGTGGGTATTGTATACTTTTAGTGAAAATGTGAAAATGATAGTTGAGCATATATTCTTGCATTCAACACCTTAATCATATGCATTGAGAAAAACAAGAGAAAAAAAAAAAAGAAAAAGAAAAAAATGATAAGAAAAAGAAAAGAAAAAGAGCAAATAATAAAAGGAGACAAAATGTCCCAAAGTAAATGGTGATAGCAATGCATATGTACTGTACTCAAATTTGGATGCATGAATAGGTGGAAAACATAGCTAATGGGTAGTTAGATTTTATATTCTGATTGCATGGAATGTCTTAAGTTAAGTGGGAAGTTTGGGTTAATCAAGGATTCATATTTTTGTCCACTTGACCAAATACAATCCTACCTTGACCCTAACCCCATTACTACCCTTGAAAAGACCTCTTGATATGTGTATTTGTGCATCAAATTTTTGTAGATTGGTAGAAGAAGAGCAAGCCTTAGAAAACAAGATTAGTAGAGAATTGAGAGAATCGAACCTTAAACACCTGAGCGATTAGAGTGTATACATGTCTAGTGAGGGTTCGATGTTCGATTCTTTGTTCCCGGCTTTCACGAGCTTTCTTCTTGCAGGTCTACATGTATTTCATTTTGAGGTTTGAATTAGTAGAATCCAGTTCATATTTGTTCTTGGAAAATTTGATTTACTTTTAACTAAGTAGTTAGAAGCATTTCACATTTAGTTACATTCATCTAGATAGGTTACATTTCATATATTCTACCATTCCTCTTCACCACCTTTGTAGCTTCTCTTAAGCTTAGCATGAGGACATGCTAACATTTAAGTGTGGGAAGATTTGATGCACCACTATTTCGTTGTACATTTTATGCTGAACTGAGTGGATTTTATCCATTATTCTCACACTTATTCATAGAAATTGCATGTTTTACATTTTCCTTCCTAATTTCGTGCTATGATTGAAAACATTCTTCTTTGGCCTTAAATTTGCTAATTTCAATCCTCTCTTATTACCATTCGATGCCGTGATATGTGTGTTAAGTGTTTTCAGGTTTATAGGGCAGGAATAGTTTAGAGGACGGAAAGGAAGCATGCAAAAGTTGAAGAAACACAAGAAATTGAAGTTTTGAGAAGCTGGAAGCGACGCGCATGCATAGAGATGCATACGCGTGACCAGTGAAATAGACATACGACGCGCACGCGTGGCTGACGTGTACGTGTGACAGAGCGTCACGTGCTGCAATTTACAGAAAACGCTGGGGGCAATTTCTAGGCTGCTTTTGGCCCAGTTTCAAGCCCGAAAATGCACATTAGAGGCTGCAAAGCAGAGCTGGAGGAGGGGATCAATAATTCACTTTTCATTCACATTAATTAGATTTTAGATGTAGATTTCTAGAGAGAGAGGCTCTCTCCTCTCTTTAGGTTTTAGGATTTTTTCTTTCAATTTCTCCTTAGGTTCAGGTTCAATCTTCCTTTAATTTAGTTTTCTCTTACTTTTATTTGTTTAAGCACTTTAGTTCATCTTCTTCTCTTGTTAATTTTCCTTTTTCGTCATTTTTATGTTTATGAGCTATTGTTACATTTGATTTCGTCTAATGCAATTTATGTTTTCTATGATTATTGTTGCTCTTTTTAATTGTTAGTCATTGATGCTTGCAATTGCTTGTTTGGATTTAATATTCCGTGTTAATTTTCTATATTTTTATTTTGTGCCTTCCAAGTGTTTGATGAAATGCTTGGGTGGATTTTAATTTAGATTTTTATGTTCTTAACTTGGATTGATCAATTAGAGACTCTTGAGTTATCAAAACTCTTTTATTGATTGGTAATTGAAGATTACCGGTTAGCTTGAATTTCACTAAAGCTAGTCTCTCACTTTGAGTTGACTAGGACTTGTGAACTCAAGTTGATTGTATGGACTTGACCTTCCTCCATTGGTTAAAGGTTAACTAAGTGAATGCAATTCACAATTACCATCACAATTGACAATGATAATAAGGATAGGACTTCTGCTAAGAGCTTTCTCAGTTATTAGTTTATTTTCTTGTTATTTACATTCCTTGCTTATTAAACTCAAAATGCAAAAAGATACAATCTCATAACCAATAATACATACACTTCCCTACAATTCCTTGAGAGATCCGAGGTTTGAATACTTCGGTTAATTTTATTGGGTTTGTACTTGTGACAAACAATTTAAATATTAAGTGAAGTGGTGAAAAGGCATCAAAGATGAAAATTCTAGTCATATCAAAATTACATGAATATGTTAATAAGTCAGTTGTAACAGCTTCATGCATAAAGGAAAATTTATGTTCATAAAAAAAATCACATTTTTTGATAAAAAAATATCCTTGCTATGTAAATTCAATAAAGGAAATTTCTTAGCGCCTAACTTATATCCTAAGAAAACGCACTTTGTAACTCTCCTATCAAGTTTCTTTTGTTAAGAAGCCAAAATTGCAACAAATGTCAAACATCTAAACACCTTGAAGTGTTGCATGTTTGATAGAGATTAATGAAGAACTTGAAAGGTGTTGTCGAAATGTAGAGGTGTAGTTGAAATTCTGTTCAAAATGTGGACATCATATGCAATGGCAAAATTTCAAAACTTTATGGGGAGATGACTTTTGAAAAGTAAGGCTCGAGCCATGTTAAGAAGATCCTGATGCTTTCTCCCCACCACACTATTTTGTTGAGGAGTTTCAACATAAGTGGTGTGGTATAGAATTCCTTTTGAAGCATAGATTCAGGCATATGGAATTTTTTTGCCATTGTTAATGCGTAAACATTTGATGACCTTGTTAAATTGTGTCTTAATTAATTGAACAAAATTCCTTGTTAAATGTGATGCCTTAGATTTTGTTTGCATGAAATAAGTCTAAGTAAATCGAGATTTGTCATCTATAATCATCAAAAAATATTTATGGCCGATTGTGGATGATATAGCCAAAGGTCCCCAAATATCAATGTGAATTAAGTCAAAACAATTATCTGAATGAACTTTTTTTTAGGAAAATGGTAAACGATGCTGTTTGGCATAGTGACAAGGTTCACAAGGTACATTGTTCAATGATTGCAAGTTACAATTCAAAAAATAATAATTCTTATGCATAGCAAGTAATCTATCTAATGAAATGTGGCATAGTCTATCATTGCCATAAGGTTGTAGAGCTACTATCAGCAAAAATTGAGTGTATGATCTGTCTTAGTGATCCGATCCTAAGGTGAGAACATAATGGAGATAAATTGGATTTAGTATATACAGTCCGTTTTGGAGATCAGTAGTGCCAATCATCTGCAGGCTCATCCAATCCTATTTGACACAATTAATATCATTAAAAGTAAATGTATGTAAGAGTTGAGTGACAACCTAAGAAATTGAAAGAATATTGTAAGAGAATGAGGGTACATAAAGAACATTTGTCAAGTAAAAGGTTTCAGTGGAGACACTACAAAAAAAAAGAGTTTAAAATGGCATTAATATTATGGCGGTTCTTTAAAACTGCCGTAATAACCGGTTATTATGGCATTTCCAATTGCTGCCATAATTAACTTTGTGTTTCGTGGCGGTTCAAGTGATTATGGCGGTTTTGAACCGCCGTTTTCACACGTATATAATATAAAAATTTACAATAACCCTAGCTTGAAACAGATGAGGGCTCGCTCTCCCTTCTATCCCTGATCTCCCTCGTCTCTCTCCATAGCTACCTCTTCAACCTCCACCGTCGCTTCCTCTTCAACCTTTAACCATCCCTTGTTCTAGGTTGCACTCACCTCAGATCTCTGATCTCAGATCTCAGATCTCAACCTTTCAACCTTTCACCCTCCCTTCTTTCGGATCTCAGATCTGCCGTCGATGCTGCTCATTGCCACTGGTCTACTACACTCCTTCACGCCGCCGACGGCTCTTTCTCGCCGTTGCTACTCAGCTTCTTTGAGGTTATTTTAATGTTTTATGCTGCATGTTCATGAATCTTCGCTTAACATCCCTTTTTCCTTTTGATTTTCCTTTTCTGCACTTCGCACTTCGCACTTCCTTCTGAGGTTATATTTGATTTAGTTGATAATATTCTCGCAGGGGATATTTGAATTGGGATTTATGTTGCAGACCTAAAATTATTTGTCGCCTTCCCCCAAAAATTGTTGGGTTAGTTCAATATCATAAATTAATTTGTATGTACAAGACATTTTACTTCAAATTTTAAATTGATGAGCTCGTTCAATTGTTTTATTGAAGACTAAATCTGCTGAAAGGTTCACAGTTGGAATCTAAAACAGGTTTAGGCTTAAGTAAGTGCAACATGTTTCTTTAATTTTTAACAAAATAGTATCTCTTGTTTTCAAGATTTTGTAAAAAGAGAGGAATGATTATTGATATTTCATCTATAATATTACGTTTAATTTCTTAAGTGTTCTCAAGAAATATGTAATAATTAGCACATTAAAATTGTTGAAAACAGTAAATAGTATATATCTTATTAGTTAGTTACCATGTGAAGCTTTGTGGTACCATATTTTAGATTTAATTTCTATGAATGCTAAATCAAGTACTATTAACATCATTATTGTAATTTTATTGCTTTAAAAATTCTCCTGACGCTTTTTTCTTTTTAATTCTCCTAGGATAAGGTTTTGTGTGTCAGTATATAGAAGCGATCCGTCCTCTCTGCATCTGTTATTATATTTTGAGCCATTAAGTATTGCTTTTGAGACCCTACAGGTATTACTACTTAGTATGTATCACGGCAGATTTGGGATTCACTCATCTTGTTTCTGATGTTTGCAGTGGCTATTGGTGTAATGATACTGTTTTGTGCATTTCGTAATATAGGCCATTTTAGTGCATGGATTTCAGTTCCTTGACATATGGCTTCCTCATTCAGCTTGCAACAGTAGTGATTGCCAAATGCCTAAACTGTTTAATACACTAACAGCAGGTAGTTTTGATTTAAATTTGTTTTTAAACTTCTAATAATGCATTAACATGATTGCAATCATCCTGAATTTGCTTCTTTCTATTTTAATAAACTAAATGTTAGCTACTTTGTGTTTGTAGAAGGAAACGCCACTAGGTTTGGCCACACGATTTGCTCACCCAGGTAGTTATAAATGAGTAATTTCTGTAGTTGTTTAGTTCTGCTGCCCTTGCTCTGTTCAATGTTTTTTGCATTAACTAAACATTTATTTTTTTATTCATTTATATCTTTTGGATAAATTCTAGAAATCAAAATATGTCCTTGTTCTGTAAATGAGTTTGAGTCATCCGTTCTTGCTAGCAATCTGAATTGCTCTATTGAAGGCTAGTACTTATATTTTATACATGCGGTACATCGGTAGTCATGTTGGAAATTGGAACTTAATAATTGACTGATCATGTCCTGTTTCACTATGATCTTACTTATTGAGGTTTGTGCCTTTTGTATTGCGTATTCATGGTAGAGGAGCCAAACTTATTTTAGCAAGTGCAAGAACACCTCTAACCCTTGCACTTAGACACATTAGTGTATGCTGTAGTTCTTGTTTCATTTCAGTCACAGGTCATCAACATCAAACATGTAGTGTAGCTCATTATTTGATTAACATGTCCTTGCACTGTAAATTAGTTCAAATAAATTAGTGCATAACATCAACCCTTAGCATTGTAATATTAACTCTAATAATATTAAATGTAAACACACACATTCTTGGATGGTTCTGTTCTCTGAATTAGCTAGCTAGGTTAGGAGTAATAATCTAGTTTTATTGTGTATAACCACGTGTTGTTGCTTCCCTTTTGTTTGACCCCATAACACTTATTATTATTATACATCGAAAGTTTCCTTTTCTACTCTTTAATTTGATCTATTTTTATTAACTAATAATAAGCATTGAAAAGCTCATTTCATTAATGATAGTTTGGTTGCTCTGTGTAGCATTAAATCTCAACAACTATCAACATTAGGAACTTCAAATCTTCGTATTTTAAATTGCATGTATAGTTTTCCTTTTCGATGTGAGCATGTAGTTCCTTTATTGCAATTTTGTTCAAATTTTTAGTTGCTTAATTAATCACCTGCTCTTGTTTCTTATTATATTAAAGGTAATATATCTTTGTTTCTTTTAAAATAAATGAATAACTGAAACTGTATAGTTGCTTAGTAATATATTACGTTCAACCAAATTAAATTTTAGCTGAATAAAAAACACCAACCATACATATATTATATAGATAATGACACTAATAATTATTTCAGACCTTGACTAATGTTTGATTATTTAGATAACTAGCTAACTTGCTTTAACTAACATAAATCTGTTGGTGATAATTTTTTATGTGAAACAGGTGGTTTTCTTCAATTCTTGCTGCTAGCTACTTTACTTTGAAAGCTTCAAGTTTTAATATTTATTGGGAAAGAAAAAAGAAGAAAAATTATTATTTGAAAGAGGTGATTATAATTTTCTTATATTTTTCTTTAGAATACTATTTAAGTAAGTTTTTAATATCTAATTTTCGCATACAAGAATAA
>NC_029786.2:88295504-88300747 GCF_000816755.2 Arachis ipaensis
ACCATACTGAAAACCTCCGGTTCTCATTCCATACTATGTTGTTGTTTTTCAGATGCAGGTCGAGAGGCATCTCATTAGGCGTCTGGACCCCTGAGGCGAAGTGGTTATTGGGTTATTTTATTGTACAGTGATGTATATATATATATATATATATATATAGATTTTTTAAAATCCCTATTTATAGTTCCTCTTAGTCATGTCAATCGATAAGTCATGGATTGGAAAACCACAAACCACGGATGAGTATAAAGATGGTCTAAACAAGTTTTTGGATTTTGCTTTTGAGCATCGATCTCTCGGGGGTCATCAGCTTAAATGCCCTTGTCCGGTGTGTGGTTTTGGCAAGTGGCAAATAAGAGAGAAAGTTTTTGAACATTTAATAGTCAAGCCATTTCCGAAAAACTACAAAGTTTGGTATTGGCATGGTGAAGAAGCAGTTGGACTTGGGTCACAAGCTCATCAAACTAGTCATATTTTACAAGATGATTCGACATCTCAACATCCAATGGTAACAATGATCAGTGACGCTTTTGGAGTTGCTGGACCTGACTTGAATGAAGATGGAGATGGAGATGAAGACAACATAGAAGATGGAGATGGAGATGAAGACAATATAGAAGATGGAGATGGAGACAATGCAGAAAATAAAGAGCACAATGGAGAAAATGTAGAATTTTACAAGTTGTTGGAAGATGGTAATGAGCAATTGTATGAAGGGTGCACAAAGTATTCAAAGCTGTCTTTCTTGATTAGTATGTATCACATAAAGTGCTTATACAGAATAAGCGACAAAGCCATGACCGAAATCCTCAAGTTGATAAAAGATGCTTTTGGAAATGCCAAGATTTCAAATACATTCTATGAGGCCAAGAAAACCATAAACAAATTAGGGCTTAATTATACCAAGATACCTGCTTGCCCTAATGACTGCATGTTATATTGGGGGAAGGATGAAGATTTGCAAGAATGCAAAATATGCAAGACATCTAAATGGAGCGATGCTAAAAAGAAGAAACCGGCAAAGATCTTGTGATACTTTTCACTAAAACCGAGACTTCAACGATTATTCATGTGTTCTAAGACTGCTCAATCAATGCGATGGCATGCTTCGGCAGAAAAGAAAGATTCGAAGATGAGGCATCCGCGGGATTCTGAAGCTTGGAAGACATTCGATTTACTTCATGATAGGTTTGCCGAATAAAATTTATAACCGAAGTATTTAAACCTCGGGTCGTCTTCTCAAGGAATTACATGGAGGTATGATTTATTATTGGTTATGGAAAAAGGGTATATTTTTGGGTTTTTGAAATAGGGAACAGGAAAATAAATTGGCAATAATTAAAGTAAATTAATAATTATGAAAAACTCTTGGCAAGGTATGAGAACTGGAAATCCTATCCTAGTTATCCTTATCAGGTGTGATGAGAATTGTTATTGCTCCCACTTAGTTAACCCTTACTAAATAAAGGAAAGTCAAGTGGACTAATTAACTTGATTCCTCAAGTCCTAGTCAACTCCTGTGGAAAAACTAGCTTTAGAAGGATCCAAGTCAATCAGCAGTTTCCAACTCTCAATCGACCGCTGAGTTTGATAACTCAAGTGTTACCAATTACTTAACTAAAATCAAAAAGGAGAAAAATCTAAATTAAATTGAAAGCATCATAAATAGAATAAACCAATCATAAATCTGAAATACCTCAAATTATATTAAATAGAATATTCAAATCTAACATGAAAAGTTCATAAACCAATTTGACAACATAAGTAATTAACAAGTAAAAGCATTAGAGTAATTAAAAGTAGAAGAGAACATAAAATTAAAGTAAACATTGAACCTGGAATGGAGTAATAACCATAAAATAAAAGAAATCCTAATTCTAAAACCCAAGAGAGAGGAGAGAACCTCTCTCTCTCTAAAACGACATCTCAAACCTAATAATTGTGAATATGAAAGTTGTGTTAACGAATGGATGCGTTCCCCCACTTTATAGCCTCTAATCTGTGTTTTCTGGGCCAAAAACTGGGTCAGAAACAGCCCAGAAATCCCTCCCAGCAATTTCTGGTACGTACAGGTCGCGGCAAAGTCACGCGGGAGCGTCGTCCACGCGTTACCGTGGATTGGGTTTTTGCCAGGTCACGCGTCCGCGTGATCCACGCGTGCGCATCGCCTGGCTTCGGTGAAGCTATGACAAATTATATATAGTTGCAAAGCCCCGGATGTTAGCTTTCCAATGCAACTAGAACCGCATCATTTGGACCTCTGTAGCTCAAGTTATGGTCGATTTAGTACCCAGAGGTCAGGCTGGACAGCTTTAGCAGTTCCTTCAGTTTCTTGTATTCCTTCCACTTTTGCATGCTTCCTTTCCATTCTCTAAGCCATTCCTGCCCTGTAATCCCTGAAATCACTTAACACACATATCACGGCATCAAATGGTAATAAGAGAGGATTAAAATTAGCAATTTAAAGGCCCAAGAAGCATGTTTCCAATCATAGCACAAAATTAGGAAGGAAAATGTACAACATGTGAATTCTATGAATAAGTGTGAGAATAATGGGTAAAATCCACTAGATTAAGCATAGGATAAACCTTAAAAATGGGGTTTATTAGGGATCATCTACAAAGACACTCTGATGCTAAAGTAAGCGTCCGTATGATGAGACGGCTAATTAGGATAATAGTGACGTACATTGGGGGAGTGGTAGATTCCTCCCCTTTATTCCATGTCCTCAGGTAGGCCATTTTATTTGGGCCCTTTCATTTGAAAACTTTTGCCAGCTGTCCAGATTTCCGTTAGGAGGATCATATCACGCGAGGGACACTGTCAGTTAAGCGGGTCGTAGAACCATCGGGTCGTGGGTCCGCCAAGTGGACCCCCGGTCTTTGTTGGGCTAGGTCAAAATAGTGTCCCCAATGCGTCAAGTCGTAAGACTTACAGCTGGCGCTTTAACTTACTCGTGTCTTCGTGTGTGGTTTGCTTCCTTTAATTGCAACTTCGACGACACTCCAATTCTTCTAGCGCCTTCTTCATATGCGTGAGTTGTCCCCAATTGTTGCTTGAGATGTCACTTCAAATCTCGTGCCCAGAGCATTTAATGTTCCTTAAGAATGATTTGAAAGTGCGTGGAAAAGATCATTATACCCCTGGTCTTTCGCGCTTCTCCCCCTTCAATTACAGTTACCTTCATTTCTTCTTCCTCCATTTCTTTTCCTTTTTGTAACTTCCATATTTTCCTCTGCCATCCTTATTGCCCCTCATTTTTCTTACTACCATCACCAATCGCATCGTTACGATCATCCTTTCTGTCCTTTCTGGTGGGTTTCATTCTTCCTCTATATTTGCTACTGTTTTCTTCCTGCAACTTTTACGTTCATCTTTACTGGTAAATGGCTACTTTTTTGCAATACTCTATGACATTATCATACTGGTTTCTTGTTGCAATTACCTTTTGGATCAAACTGGCTTTGTTAGATAGTTTTCAAAAGGGTGCCATAGGCTTCCTTTTTGCAGTTTCGGCTAGAAGGTTTAGTGTAGGATGATTTTGGTTTAAGTGTAGAATAACTTAGCTTTAACTTAGAACTTTTTCCTGACCTCACGATTTAAGTGGTGCCCCCGTTGTAAGTATGGCACAGCGACCCCCTGTGAATCGGTACGCTTGGTGTACTATTGATGTCACGAGCACGTCCTCCAGGATAACCGCGGAGGAATTACAAGAGCTATGTGACTCAGGAGCGTTGTGTGGCAGTGGCACCGAGGAGGCGAACTACGAGGTCCTAGTGCTGGGTCCCCACGAATGCGTTTGCCAGCTGAACATTGAGGCTCCTCGTGTCTCAGATTGAATGTGGGGGTATAAACCCATGTTCACTACATTGGGTGTTTGGCTTCCGTTTCTCCCCTTTTATTATGGCCTTTTTAAACAGATGCGAGGTTGCTCCTTCGCAACTCCATCCAAACAGTTGGGTTGCCATCCACTATATTGAGATGGTTTGTGAATACTTGGATCTTCCAGCCACTGTGGAGGTTTTGCTCCATTTCTTTCTCTTTACAAATCCCTCTCGGGAGGGTAAACATGAAAAAAAGATACCTCTCTTTCCGAGCCGTACAGAACCGGAGGAACTTTGGTCTCTTTAAAGACTCCTTCCATGGATTTAAAGAAACTTTCTTCAAGGTGAGACCAGCTCGAGATTCTCACCTCTTCTGGCTCACCCTTGATGGAGAAAGGCACATCTCGACCTACTAAAGCTTTGGCGCCAACTCTAATTATATGATTAAGGTCACCTATGACGGCATAGGTTGGCAGAACCAACAAATTGCCGATGTCTTATTGGCGATTTGATTCTAATAACCTTAACCCCTATCTCTTGATGGGTGACTAGGAAGCTAGTTAGGACTGTGTAGATAAATTGATGCTTCCTACTGTCATTCTTTCATTTTTTCGAATTGTATACTGCTGCTTTATTATCGATTTTGTAACTTGGTTATTTTCTTTTGTAATCGGGATGGCCACTGGGAACACTTCAATTAGCCGTTTGATGACTCACTTCTTTTCCGGGGATGACGAGAACTTTGATTCCTCCACTCCTCAAGCCGAGATCCCTCAAGCCGACGAGCCTGAGGTTCAATCTCAGCCCCTCGACTAGGCCACCTCCCGGGCTAAGTGCTGGTGGTGAGGTTGGCCGTGGTGGTTGCACAGTCTTCAGGCGTTCAGGTTGAGGAGCCCAAAGTGGTCGTGATCCCTAACCCCAAGAAAAGAAAATCCAGCTCTAACCCGGGTCTGGTGCTCTCCGTGAAGAAAAAGAACTTCGACGTGGGTTTTTTTATTGATTCCCAGCTACTGCCGGAAATCGAAAACTTTTTTCGGGACGAGGAACTGGCCGCCCAAACGAGATGAATGTATCGCCGCTATCTCCAAGCCACCGCTATTCTAATATTGAGAAAATTTCATATACATGGTATTATTTATGTTCAACACTCCAAAATAAAATAAAATAAAATAAAATAAAATAAAATAAAATCTATGAAAATTAATGGTTAAAAAACATAAAATATATGATAAAAAATAATAAACTAAAACTTACATAACCTAAGAAGTAGAAGAATACAGAAAAAATTTTATGTAAATATTGTCACAATGAAAAACTTTATGTTAGTTATACGAATACATGAAAATTATATTTTGTAAATACGAAACTCACAAGAATAAGTAAAAGAAAGACTGAGAGAGTATCATAATTATAAAAAAT
>NC_029786.2:88300754-88301567 GCF_000816755.2 Arachis ipaensis
TATAACATATATTTTAATTTTAATTGGTATTACTTACGGTGTAATAACAAATTTGGCTGAGTAGAGAATGGAGATAATGCAGGTAGCAATGGATAGGGTAGGGTAGGTTTGGATTCAACCCTAATCTTACTTGCGGGTTGAGATTTTTATATAAACCCAACCCTCTTCTATTTGCGGGTTGAGAATATTCCAACTTTAATTCTACCAGTTCTTAACCTGCAGATACCCAACTTTATCCGTGGGTTATTAAAAAGTTGTAACATTATTATATAACTTGATGATAATTTATCAATTAATGATCTTTTCTTAGTGACTAATGATCTTTTATATTTAGTTAGGGGTCCTTAGTTCAACATCCACTTAAAACAGATTTTTATATAAGTATATAACATCTACATATATAGGATGGAGGTTGGTCGAGTAGGGTTGAGCCTCAACTTGCACCCTGCCCGACCTGCATAAGAATCATACCCATACTCTGTCCTACTATTGCGGATCAGATTGGTAACCCTATCTGACTGGATTGAATTGAGTTGGATACTCGCAGATAGAGTGTATGTTGCCACCTTTATAGTAGAGGTCCATCGTTCAAATCTTAGGTGCTACATGTTTCTGAAAGTGAATTTTCTAAAATAAATTTTATGCTAAATATAGTCACTGGATCAGTTGATTCGGTTCATCTCAGATTTTTTATTTTAGTAGAAAATTATGAATATTTTAAAATAAATTTTATGATTGTTTTATGCATATAATTTGTTTTATGAAATGATTTGTTTGAGGGTAAATATAATCTAAAAGAATTGGACACTAAAA
>NC_029786.2:88301603-88320240 GCF_000816755.2 Arachis ipaensis
TTTATATATTATTTATAATTATAAAAATAAAAATATAAAATAAATTTTTAAACTTAATAGAAAAATGGCTGAGTGCCTGTTGAGCTATGACCAGCATTTTAAAGAATAAATGTGTTATAACTGCAGCCACAAAAAAAATTGTATTCTCTCTCTATAAATTTTGTTATGTACTATGATGCGACCTTCTTCATAATAGTAAGACTTTTTTTTGTGTTGACAAGTGAGACTTTGTTTGATCTAGAGTAAATAATTATTTTGTACTACAAAAGATTTAAACGCTCATAAAACTGACAATAAAAAAAGTAAAATTAATACAATAGTCATTAAAGATGAATTTTGTTTGGAAAAAATATCCAATCATTAAATTTTTGTCAATTAAAAAATACACATAATTTTTAAAAATTGTCCTATCACATAATCTTCAATCAGTTAAAATCCTAAATTTTTCTAATAATATTAAAAAAACTCACAACTCCTCTCTAAATTCATTCCTAATAGGACATGACTACTCTCCCTTATTCTATCCTTACTCATTTTCAGATATTTTTAACCCTAAATGGTCAAAATACACATGAGAGATGACAGGAAAGAGAAGGAGAAATCAAAGAAGAACGAAGATGGAAGAAAAAGGAAATAAGAATAGGGTGAAGGGTGTGCGAGCGCTGGAAGCCATCATCTCTGTAGCAACAAATAAGAGAAAGAAAGAGATGCAAGAATGAGAGACATACAGAGAACAAAAAAAATAAACAGAGAGAAACTAAAAAAGAAAAAAAAGGAAAAGAAGGAAAAGTGAAGAAAGCGACGACAGAGGAGGGTCACGGCCGCAGTCGCCATTGAACGAGTAAAAATAGAACGAAATCATGAGCTATCTATCTTCGTTTCTTCCTCTTCCTCCATCTCCTCCCTCTTCTCTCTCTTTGTTGCTATCCAGATACGTTGTCACATTTACTTTGCAACCGCTGCATCAGTTATTATTACAGTATACTAGAAAAAAAATTGTTTAAATGTTCTTTTAATTATTTTGCATCTTTTTCTTTTTCTCATTTTCTTATAAAATCCAAATTTATGCTTCTGCTTTTGTTGTTATAGCTTTTTTTATTGAAGGGTTTTATTTTATTTTTATCCCTTTTCTTCTTTTTTTTTTCTTTTAAATATGAATTAGATAATCATATTTTGTGTTCCACTATTATGATGATTTAATTTTTTGTTTTTAAAATTTTTTTCTTAAACTATTTAGATTCAATTTATCACCCTGATTCTAATTGCTTATTTTTTTTATTATGGTTAATATAGCTAGGTTAAATTCTCAAAGAAATTGAAAATGATATGATAGGGTCAATTTAAGAATTTTATGTGTTTTTTGAACTGAATCAATAAAAATTTAATATTTAAATATTTTTGTCAAATAAAATTTATTTTTGATGGATATAACATTAGTTTCATTTTTTTGTGGTTAATTTTATCAGCGTCCAAATCTTTCATGATAAAAAAATAATTATTTACTCTCTGATCTATTTATTTTAAATTTAAATTTTTGGAAAAAATTCCAAAATCTATCTGCTACCACATTTTAATTTAAACTCCAAAAGGAGACAACAAACAAAAACCACCTAAGCCCAACAAAATGGATCATGAGAGTTTCTTTTGGAAAACTAATTATTTTGTGGTTTTTAATAAAAATGGCATATTTTAAAATTAAAAAAAAATCTAATAAAGAAGTCCGTCGTTAGCCCATTTAGGTCAATGAGTTTCTATTATGCAAGTGCAGTCTTTATTTTGTAGGCCCATAAATATTTAATATATAATTAATCCAAAATATTTAGTTCGCATACACAAAGGGGTTGGTCCTTAAAGAATCATATTGGCCCATTTGATAGTCTTAGACTCTTAGTTTTCGTGATATTTTCATTATTTTGACTATGTTGGTATTATAGAAATTATTAACAAATATTTTTTTAATTATTAACGTAGTTTGTTAAAAAGGTTTTTTTTTGTGACTTAAATAAATTAAACAAAGTAAAACAAGACAAACAAAACAAAGAAATTGTTTAAATAGAGAGACAGTTCCGTTTAAGACTATTCTGAAACTTCTCTCAAGGTGAAGGAAGCTCCACATAAGAAAGTTGTAACTTCATCGCCATCTTTGCTATAGTGTCTGCCACTGTATTTGCATCTCTCATAATCAAACGAAAGTCAACACGCCAATTCCAATGCATGATATCTCTTATTTGAGCACCAATAAATCAATAAACCCAAAACCATCTTGGTGATTAGTAACAAGATTAAACACTTCCATACAATCCGTCTCACAAATAACATCTTGTTGACCCACATCCCAAACTAAGAGATATCCTCTCCAAATAGCAAACAATTCCCCTTGAAGAATACTATTACTCTCAATCATTCCCAAACACCCCATTTGCCAACTCCCATTACAATATCTAATAACATAAGCAAAACCAACACTATCACCCGAACCAGGATAACTAGCATCACAATTAATCTTAAAAGTACCAATGGATGGAGAATTCCAAAAATCATTTAGAGTAGAGGGTAGGGACATACGTTGTAATTCAAAAATATTTCTAAGCTCTTTTTCTGAAGTTAATGCCAGATAATTTCGTAAAAACGCGAACCGATAAATTAACCGGCAGTACCGGTTTAAATCTGTTTGATACTGTGCAAGAATGATAAAAACAGTAGAAAAGCTTAAGAAAACAATTAGAATTAAAAATCGGGGGCTAATTTTAATGGTTTGGCCTAAAATTGGGTCAAACGGTCCAAAATTGCTAACGAGTTGGACCGAGTCTAAGTCCAACATATAAAAAGTCACTTAAGTGACAAATTCACCCACTTTCAGCATAAGAAGGCTGAAGGAACGTGAATGAGAGGAAGAGAGAAGAGGGTTTCACAAACACTATTCACACCTACCTTCAATTGACCATAACTTGAGCTACGGAGCTCTGATTCGCGTGCCGTCAGCAGCTACGCAAAACTCTCGCTGAGCCCGTTAGTTTCATCTAACTTGTATTGGTAAGATTTCAAAATTTTCTCTTCTTTCTGAAGCCCTAAGAATTTTTGAAAATGTAGGTGTTGATTTTGAGTGAATTTTTATGTTTTGATTGATTAGGTGGTCTCTAAGGTTGGGCTATTGGTGGTTTGTGCTCCAACACCATCGGAGAAGGTAAAAAAACTCTGTACCTTGTGAATTTGTGAAATTGATGAACCCTAAGTTTTGATTTATGATAAAATTATGTATGTCTAGCTTGAATTGTGAATTATTGGAGCTTTGGATTAATTGTTGGTGATTGGAGGCTTGGTTTGGACACAAATTTGGTGTATAACACATATTGGAAATCGACCAAAGTGTGGTTTCGATTTTCTCTATGTAATATGTAATATTTCTGGACACTTAGGCTAGTGGACCTTAGGATAGGATTAGATTAATTGTTGATAATTGTTGAAATGAGGTTGTTGTTTATAAAGGGTGTTGATTTGGAGTTAATGTTGTATGATGATGAATTATCGATGTTGAGCTATAATTGGTGGTGGATGACTATTATGATAATGATGGGTGGTAAGTGATGAATTTATGTATGAGAAATTATTGATGTGGATGTTGTTGCATATTGTTTGAAAGATTTATTGTGGAAAGGATGAAAATGTGAATTGTAGGTTGTGGAATGAATTGGAACGTATATGAATATAAATTAGATAAATTAGGACTGGTTTGGATGTAGAGCAATTGTTTTTGAATTGAGAGATTTGGTGAAATTAAGGTTTTAAGGTTTTTGGTAAAAACAGATTTTGGGCCAATTTTGGCAGATCATATCTTGAGTAACAGTTTTTGAAATTGATTAAATTTTGTATCAAATTAAAGATAATTCAAAGAGTTTTAAAAATGTATAGATTTTGTAGAAATAAGAATTTTGTAAAAAAAGATACGATCGTTGGAAGTTTGTGTCAAAAATCTTATTTCTGTGATGTTGCAGAAATTGTGAGTTCTGGTTTGTGTGGGCACGCCCACTGTTGTGTGCATGCTCTGAGCAGGGGCCATGTTTTTACTTGTGCGTATGCACACCCTGTAAAATTTTGAATACATGTGTACGCACACCCTTGTGCGCACACACACAGAGGGATATGCCTACTGTTGAGAGCGTTAGCACACTCTGGTGCGCACACACACCTTGCGAAATTTACAAGTTGTGCGTACGCACATGCTGGGAAGTGCCTTCTGTTGAGAGCGTTTGCACATATTCATGCGTGCACACAAAATGAAAAATTTTACCTTCTGTGCGTATGCACACCTCTATGCATACACACACTTTGAGAAAACTCTTCTGAGAGTGAGTACGTACAACTCAATGCGTACACACACTGCCCTGTTTTTTTTAAGAAAACCTTGTTTTTAACTGTTTTACCTTCCCGGCAAGCTTGTCAACTTCCGTAAAGCTTACCTAGGGTGTCTTAACTTATTTTTAGGCTTTCAAACATAGAGAATACCATAAGTAAGTTAACTAGATCATTTTAGGTATAAAGTTTAGAAGACGGAGTCTTAGAATTTGGAGTACTGAGGGTGGATTAGTTGAGTTAAGTGGTAGAGTACTGTAAAGACGATTGGTATGTTGAAATTATGGAGTTGTAGATTTGATGATGTTTGAGACAGAGTCTAGGATTCGGATTAGACTGAGTACTGAAAATGATTTCTGAAAAACCTCTGATATACTGTTTTATACTGAGATTGTTGAGACGCTATGCGCCTGGCAAAGACGGCTGGTTAATCCCGCTTGTCGAGGTCACGGCCGTGGCGTAAGGACGGTTGGTTTATCCTGCTTACGTTAAAATGTGAGGTCTGTGGCAGCGTATCCCGCTCACATCCTTTCGGATCACAGGAGTGTGCCCGGCACTATAGCTATGGGGGTTCCTGTATCTATATTTGTGGTCGAAAGGCGACATCTCCATGGGGATGTGTCGGGTTGGCAGTTGAACCGACGATGTGATATCAAAGTCAAATAGGACAGGCATTCATCACATGCATATTTTATCTGTTTGCTTACTTTGTCGACTTGCATTGTTTGCCTAATTGTATAACATGATTATTTGCTTCTTGAAGTTCTTGATATACATGTTTATACTTGTACTTTACTTGCATTGCTATTACTTGTGTTTTTTGCTGGGATTGAGGAGGTTCGGAAGGCGCTGGCAATGGGATCGCATGGAGGTTAGGCTGGCGAAGGCTGTGGGACATCGGTGTAAATGTTAGAGTAGAAAATCCCTAAGTTAGATTTCCTTATTTCATTATGGTTTTAAAATGATGGATTCAAATTTAGTTATGCTTTAAGTTGAATTATGGTTGATATGAAGCTCTAGAATGGCCTCTGGCATCCCGAAGTCTTACATCTTACATTATTGGACACTATTACCATACTGAGAACCTCCGATTCTCATTCCATACTTTGTTGTTATTTTTCAGATGTAAATCGTAACCCACCTCGGTGAGTTGCGTGGTGGTGACAGAGCGAAGGATCTTCTATCACCTTTTGTCTTTTGATTTCTTTTATTTAGTACTCTCACTTTTGTATTAAACTTGCCTTAGAGGCTTACTTTGAGAGAGATATATTGTATATGCTGGTTTTACTTTCAAAACTTTGTATGTCTGTATATAACTAGTTGGCCTAAACTCTGTGGGTTGAAGCTAGTTCCTTATGACTATTATACTCATATATCTATTTATGCTTCCTTATCTTGTATCTATATCTTATCCCTTAAGTTTGTAGCTTCGTGTGAACGTTTGCGCTTTTATAACTCTGTTTTTGAGCTTATTTCTTCATCGGGCTTCTAGAATTACTATTTGTTTCTATATATATATATATATAAGCCTTAGAATTGTCGTGACCTTTAATTAACATTTGCTTTACGGCATGAGGTAAGGCTTAGGGTAATTAGGGTGTTACAATGCACACCTCTGCCCCTGCTCCCCACGGAGGTACCGTGCATTTGTTTCCGACAGTCGTGCATTTCTGTCGAGTGAGAAGGCCGCCCATCGCCCCACTGCGCCACGCACAGCCGCACTGCCCTACTGTTCCCTGCGACGCGCATTTCTGTCGAGGAAGAAGGCCGCCCGTCACACAGCTGCACCGCGATGCCGCGTCATCACATCTCTACTTCATCCTCTTATTCTGTCGCGCCACGCCTCCTTATTGAGTTGTCACCGCAATCAACAAGGTTAGTACATGTTTAAGGTTTACAGTTAAATGGATGTTTCTTCTATGTTTCAAGGCTCCGTACAGGGACGGATCCACTCTTTAGGGTGTGGGAGCAAGCGCCCCCACTACAATTTGAAATTTTATTGAGTAGTATATAATAATAATATTTATTTGTCCCACTAAATTATTAAATTTGACCCTACAATAATTTTTTATTCAACTTTCGACACTTGATAGCCAATTTGAGAACTTCATATTAGATGTCCATTATAATGATCAAGTTTCAAATTTAAATAAGATTGATATTCTTTCTTAGAAATCGACTCGAAAGAATATTATCTATCCATTTGTATTTCTTCTTTTAAAATTAGCTTTAGTTTTTTTCATAATAACTACACTAATTAAATAAAGGGTAAAGTACTAAATTGGTCCCTTACGTTTGGACGTAATTCTGTTTTGGTTCTTAAGGTTTAAAGTATCCTATTTAAATCCAAAAAAGTTTCATTTAGCTTCAATTTAGTCCCACTGGAGGTCAAAGATAAATAATTAACAAAATGTCCTACATGACAGCAGTATAAGAACAAAGATCGATAATCTAGAGAATAAGTACAAGTTCCAGAGGCACAAAATCAACCGTGGATGCGTCAATACATTTATTTATCATTTTCTTATAATTAAAATGAAATATTTTCTATAAAACTAAAAAAAATGTTAAATACATGTATTGATGCATCCACGGTTGATTTTATGCCTCTGGAGCTTGTACCTATTCTCCAAATTATCGACCTTATTCTTATATTGCTGTCATGTAGGACATTTCGTTAATTATTTATCTTTGACCTCGCGGTGGGACTAAATTGAAACTAAATGAAACATTTTTGGATTCAAATAGGACACTTTAAACCTTAAGGACCAAAACAGGATTACGCCCAAACGTAGGGGACTAATTTAGTACTTTACCCTTAAATAAACTTTTTCAACTATAAATATTATCAAGAGCTAATTGTATGAAAGTTGAGTTTTAAATGATTGTTTAACGATATATACAAAAAAAAGACATTTTAATTATATTGTCAAGGTTTTACAATATGAAATATAAAAAATTAAATTTTAAATTATATGTTATTATTTAAATTACTATTTTAGTATTTTAATTTGTAATTAGATATTTTGAAATCTAATCATATTTTACAATAACAAAATATAATTATAACAACAATTATGCTACGTATATATAAAATAAACACTTGTAAAAAATAAATCTTAAAATATAAATTTTGAAATACAAAATACACATTAAAAAATTATTTTGAAATATATATATATATTAATCTTCTAGTTTTAATTTGTGTATAATTTAATTTTTTTTTTTGAAATTTAAGTAAGTGTAATTTTGCGTAGACAAATATCATGAATTAATATATATACGTAATAATCTTGGCTTAGGCAAGAGAGGATCCACACTTCAGAATTTCAAAGTGGCAGTGTTGATATTCGAATTCTTGTGAAATCTTCATGGAAAAGTAAGTGAAAGTTGGAAAACTATTCAAACCCCAATATATATTTCATTAATATATTTTTTTGGTTTTTCACTGAATCTTCTAATTAACTCGACAGGTCAAAAACTAATCAGCCGTGGTACTAAACTCCATTTAAGGGTTTATCGATGGCTAATGGACTACTGCGTACACAAGGCGAGATTCAAATCTCCGACACTTACTTAAGTGAACAAGTGAGTTAATCACTAGACTAACTCAACTTAGTTAATACATAGGCACATGTGAATTAAGTGACAAAATAAACCATAAGAGAGAATCCACATGCCCTACGATACTCGAATAATAATAAAGTTGGCAACTTACACAAGTTACTTGGTGAATTGCAAGTTTACCAAACATTCATTATATGTTACGACTAAGCTTTCAAACTGGGCCTAAAGGCATCAATCGACTCATCATGAAGACACACTACTTTTATTAAGTGAAATTTATGTCAAATTTAGACTAGATTTATGTTTTAGATTTTCTTCTATTATTCATTATAAATAAAAGACACGAGATTCACCAAAATATGTAATCCAACCCTAATATTCATTTGAATTTTAACGACTTGATCATCGAAAATTTTTTGTGGATATTTTTACTAAGCTATCGCTTCTTTAAATTATGTTAATCTAACTAAGAATTCAACACCTCTATAATAATTTATGAAATTCTTACATTTTTATATGAGAAATCTCACTGTCGTTCTGTTGATGAAGAATAGTAGAAAAACAATGGTAATCAAGAAGATGAGGAGGTGGATTCCTTACCCTAGAAGAACGAGCGGGAGGAGGAGGCATGACGGTAGGATCAGGATCATCGTCCGGTCTGGAATCATCGGGAGATGGAGAAAGCGGAGGAACAGGAGGCTGTGGAGGGTCACTCGAGATAGAACCTGTAGAATCATCACTAGGAAAAAGATCCTGGTGGCATGTGCGACATTCAACAGAGGGACAGCTGGAGAACGGGTGCCCGAAACGGTTACAGTTGCGACAGAAGGCCCCCTTTCTGTCTGTGGCAGCAAAAACATCTGACTTTGCCATAAAAGTAGTCATAGAGAACAAACATCAGAAGGCCCCCTTTCTGTCTGTCGGGCGCGGGCCGTCTCGCGTCTGGTTGCCACGTGGGGCTTGGATGAGCCGTTGATCTGGAGCGCTGATCCAACGGCGACGGATGCTTCTGGAAGAGAACGCCTGCAACCGGACAGCCAACTTCAGGTGGCGCGTGGCGGCGCGTCCGGCGGAGTCTGGCGGTGATTCCGGTGGCGTTGAAAACGTTGCAACGAGTTGAAGGCGACGGCAGTGGCGGTGACGAACCGAAACGGCAGGAAGGGGTTGAAAACGGAGCACAAAGTACTGCTCGGAGACAATCGGACGGCGAACTTCAGACGGAGCGTGGCGGCGCGTGCGGTGGTTTCCGGTGACGAGGCTGGACTCGTTGAACTCGCAACGACGAGACGAAGGCGGTGGTAAGGGCGGTGACGAACCAAAGCGTCTGAAAAGGGAGCAAAAGAGAGACCAAAGAACACTGACGGAAGAGGAAAAACAAAGGACTATAAACTAATATTCATGGAAAAAAAAATGACCTAAGCTCTGATACCATGTTAGAAACAAGAGACTGAGAGAGTAATCTGAAAAGTGTATTATTGAGTTGTGTATAAAAGTACAATATACAAGAGGTATTTATAGGTGCTAAATGAATCAGAGTAATAAAGGCATAAAATCCTATAATTAATATACAGATATACTACATAAATGTAGTCGATACTAATTGATCCTAATTAATGCTAATGATTCTCTAACAGTTCTTAATATTTGATGTTATTATATGGTGAAAATTCAGGTGCAGTATGAAGTTGATAGTTGAAAGCCATTGAATGATTTGAATGATTTGAATAAATTTTTTTCTGACAATTCTTAATTATCAACTTTACGTGAAATTTACTGTACCTAAATTTTTACCTATTTGCATTTGATATTTTTAAACATTTATATTTATTTAGTTTTTCTTTGACGATGAATAAGGAGATCGACAATATAGAAAAGTATTAGGTGAGAATATTTTCTGTTGTTATATTTGAGCTAACACCAATTAATTATCAAGGTTGGCCTAGCATTCCCATGCTATATTCGTTTACATGCTAATATATCTTCTAAAATTATTAAAGATGAACATTAAACAAAGGAGATCTAAATTCTTGGAATTTGAAATGGCATGGTATGATTCTTTTTTAATAATTTTTTTCCGAATGTAATCTTCAACTTGTAAGTAAAGTTCGTCCAAAACTTAACATATTTTCACTAAGCTAACTCCATTTTGGATGTATTTCTCCCACACTAACTATGAGTTACTTTTAGTTTCTTGGCTATTGACTATTGAGTAACCTAAAATTTTGTTTAATTATTTGATATATATTTTGGTTTAATTCCAAATACAGCTTCTTTAACCGCTGAAATTTGTTGTCACAATTAGAAGGACACAAAAACATGTAAAATATTATTCTTAACTATTTTATTATACATATACATATATTAAAAAAATGGAGTTAACTAATAAGTGAAATTTTTAAAAAGTATATTTTCTATTAAAATATCTTATTTATAACAATTTTAACAAGGGTTCTTAACAAGACATTTATAAAAATTATTGTGAAAATTTAAAAATATGGTTCATCAAATATTAAGTATTAAAGGTAGAACATTCTAAGTTATGGACACAAAATAAAATGCGGTGGTCAATGCAGTGGTTCATCAAATTTCTAACTGCATATTCCTTTTATAGATACGCGACGACACTCACTTCTGATTCAAACTTTGACTGTTTAACATAAAAGGAACACAAAGTTGGTATGTGAAAAAGATGGTGCCGTATGTATATATACGGTTGCTTAATTAGTTTGTCATCATCTTTTTTTCTTCTTTTTTCGCTTTTAATTTTGGGTAAGAAATAATATTATTTGAATATCTAAAGCTATTATTAATTAAATATTTAATATGATTTAAAAGGAAGAAATTAAAATTATTAATTAAAATGGACTGTTATAATATTAATTTTTATTACTCAATTTAATAATATTATTACATAAAATGGATACGATACGATATATATTTTTGATAAATATTTTGCATGTGCATATGAATTGGCATTCTTTGAATGTAAAACGTAGATATATCGATAGATACCTTAGCGTGCTTCACTAGAACTGTAGTTACATTGTATTTGTATGCCACTTATTGGTCATCAAATCTTTGGTCCTTTTTCTTTCATTAATGTGCTGTCTGTTCTCTTTTTCTCTTTGTCTATTTTCAATTATGGAACATTTTTTTTTTTTTTTGATAAATCAATTATGGTACATTAGTACTTCTCATCACTTTGAAAGAATCCATTCCCTCAGCACTTTTGTCATTGAAATGTTTTTGGCTGTAGGTGGATTTTAAGTTAGTTACATAGTATCAAATATAATTAATGGCAGTTGTTTTGTTATTGTTTATCTTTTTTGTCTTTAACCAAAGACAACAAATTAAAGGGATCGAATAATGATGAGTTGAATATATTACCACGGGTTAAAATAAGATGAAAGGATGTGTTTGACATTTAGGATAGGATAAGACAAGATGTAAAGAATAAGACACAAAAAATAAAAGGTGAATTCTACCTTATTTAAGAAATGATGCAATGTAGAAAGAGATTGCGTGAGAACGTGCTTCAATTAACGGGGAAGAATTTTAATATTTTAAGAAATTATACAATTACTCATCTCAAATAATAAATTACAAAATAACCCAACTATAGTTAAGTAATGACCAATTAAAATGTGACACATCATAAAGGGTAACTTACATGTTATTTTAGAGGGGGTCGGGTAGAATTCACCAAAATAAAAATATAAAAATTAATATTTTTGTATTTTGTTTAGTAATAAATTGAATATAAGATAAAATAAATAATAAAAAATTTAATTTACCTTCATTTAGTGTTTTTGTGTCTTTTTTATCAGAAAAAATATAAAAGACATTAATTTAGTGTCTCAAGACATAATATTTTTATTCAATTTTATCTATTAAACACGATTTTATATCTTAATATCTTATCCTTAAAATTAAATACAGTCTAAGAGACTTAACCTTATTGTCTCGTATTTATGTTCATGACTTTTTAATATAAATTTAATTTTGATGCGTTATAAGAATTTCATACATGTATTTAATTATGATTGTTTCATTAGTAAAAATAATTGTTGTTTTATATTTATTGGAGAGAGAGAAAGGGAGGGAAGGAGAGAGATTCTTTTTCTAATGTCTCATGTACTAAAGGATTAATTAAATCAATCTTCATGCAATCTTATGAGTCATTTGGATGTTGGATGGCTTTGAACACATTGAACATCATTTGCAGAGAATTTGGAAATTCCCAAGATCTTTCAATTTTTGGGGTAAATTCTTTTGGATGGTTGCACTATATTTCTTAGTGAAGACCATTGTTTTATCTTCTTTCTAAGTCATCTTCTTTGTTATTAGCTCCTTCATAAACTTGGCATAAAGTGACATGTGTTCCAAAGTTTCAGCAAAAAGAATATTGATCTGTAATTTTCTAAAGACTTCCAAGAACTTAAGAGAATTGTTTGTCCTTAATCTCCTTTTATAGCCTTTGAGAAAATGGAATTCTAGACTTGTATTCTTGCACTTTTGCCTTCTCTATTACTTTCTCTTTTGGAGGTTGAATTGGTGGTGCAGTAACATCTTCTTCTTGGTGGTTGACATCCTCAGTGACTTCCTTAAGTTGTTTGTCATTGCTTGTGACTTCTTTATCCACTACTTTGCCACTTCTCCAATTTATGACCATGCATTCTTCTTTTGGATTTGGCACTATGTCACTTGAGAATGCATTTATGAATTTTTTTCACCAATTACTTAGCAATTTGACCACTTGCATCTTCAAATTTCAGATGGAGGTCTCTTGATTTTTGAAGTTAGATCTAGTTTCCTACATGAAATTTGTGATTTGTTGACAAAGATAGATATAGTTTGAGAGAATTTCTCCATGGCAATCTCAAGAGGGGAAGGCTTTTGAGTATTTTGTGAGGATTGTATGGGAGGTGTTTGTTGTTGGTAAAGAGTGTCGAAATTGTTGAAGTTGTTGTTTCTTTGTTCTTGATTATCCCATCCAAAGTTAGGGTGATTTTTTCATCCTGAATTGTAGGTCTTAGAAAATGTCATTATGTGGTCTAGAAGCATTTCCCATAAAATTCACTTGCTCAGTGGATACTTGATCATTCTTGAATAGCTCACAATCTTTACTCTTGTGGACTCCTCCACAAAAATTACACGCCATTCCTTATGTGCCCACTGCTGAGACTTGCATATTCTCCACTTGTTGAGTTAGTGCATTGAGTTGTTGAAACATGGTCCTGTTTTGTGCCATAATGGTATCCAAAATGTCTAGCTCCATGACTACCTTATTCATTGTCCTCTCATTAGAATACATGTACTGATTGTTGGCTACAATGTCAACCAATTCGAGGATTTTCTCTGTTATTTTTCTATGTAGAGATTCTCCTGTTGATGAGTCAAGCAAGGTCCTTGAGTCCTGAGAGATTCCATCATAAAATGTCTAAAGTTACACCCAATCAGAAAATATATCACTAGGGCATTTTCTCAGCATCTCTTCGTATCTATCCCAAGCGTCTAAAAGAGATTCTCCGTCCCTTTGACTAAAGGTTTGGACATCATATCTTAGCTTGGCTAATTTTTGTGGTGGAAAAAATTTGGTTAAGAACTTGTTTAACAAATCATCCTATGTGAAGATACTTTATAGGGGCTGTGTTTGGAGTCATTGCTTGGCTCTGTCCTTTATAGAAAATTGGAACAATCTCAACTTGTAAGTATCGGGAGAGACTCTATTACTCTTGACCGTGTCATATATTAATAGGAAGTTTGATATGTGCAAGTTTGGATCTTCAAGAGGGTCACCACCAAATTTATTTCGCTGCACCAACTGGATAAGTTGAGACTTCAATTCAAAGTTATTTGCTTCCACAATAGGCCTCACTATGCTACTTCCACAGCTTTTAGAAGTGAGGGTGATAAAATCTTCCAGTATTCTTCTAGTATTGGCATTGTTGTTGTTGGGATTGTTGTTCTTATTGTTTGCCATGTTGTTCTCTGGTTCTTCTTCAGTTTCTTCTACTATCCTCTGATTTCTAGCTTGCTTTCTTAATTGCTAGAGGGTTAGTTCAATTTCAGGATCGAACTGAAAAGGTTCTTTGTCTTGATTGAACTGCATAAAGCACACAGACAGCAAGAAAAACAAAAATTAAAATTTTCAACATCACAGTAAAAAAATTTTTCAGTAAGGTAAAAACAAAAAAAAAGGTTTACTTTGGAAAATCATTTAACTGGTAGTTGTCAATCTTAATTAATCCTCGGCAATGACACAAAAAACTTGATGGATATTTTCCAAAACTTATCAAGTGTACCGAATCGTATCAAGTAATACTACGGTGGGTGGGTTATCGTTCCCACGAGGATTAATGGATTAAGAAACAATGATTAATTGACTACTCTAATAAAACAAATTAAAACTTTAGTTTGAAAGGTATTTGGTATCAAAAACAGCAAATTGAACGAAAGCAGCTTATAAATGATTAAGAAGTGGTATGAATAAAAGCGTTAAGGCTTCAGAGTTATTTAGACTTAAGAAAAAATGCTTTTTACTATCTACTTTATCATGCAAAGATGTATCCATGGCAAACTATAATTAATCAAACCTCAATTTCTTGGTAGTTCAATTTCTCTTAACCTAACAAACCGTCAATTTCTTGATTAATTAATTATGATAAGAGGTGAGGCAAGTTTACTGATTCAAAACCACACAATTCTTAAAAACTAAACCTAGTTGATTTTATGTCACTTATCAAAACCAATTTTAAAACTTTAAGAATTATGAGAATAAGTTTTCAAGTTCAATTCCAATAACCAACTTTTTCCAAGGTGATAATAGAATTCAATTCAGATTAGAATTATTTTTCAATACATTTAAATCCTTGTGATGAAGAACAAAAATTTTCTTTTTAAGAAAACATCAATGCATTAATCAAAAGTAGAAAAGCAATAACATTATTCCATCAGAATCAATAGATCTCCTAACCTTAACAGATGAGTGTGACTCGTGATATGCTTGAAAACAAAAACAATGAATTCAGACGACTGCCGAAAGTGTGACCCACACGTTTGTGTCTCTCACTCATTTTTAAATGCTAACCCTAAACCTAGAATTCAAAATTCAAAACTTAATTTAACAAACAGAATCAAATCTAATCTAATCAAGTCTTCTCATATATTTTTTCCTCTCAAGTTAAACTATAGGTGATCTTTTTCATAATTGGCGATCAAAGCTTGATATCATAGGCTTGTGCTTAATCTTGGATCATCAAAGTAAGTGTTTGAAGTTTGGAGAGATTAGTAAAGGATTAGGAGGCTCTGGGAGCTGACCCATGAGGTGCGTTAGATGCAAGATAGGTGCATTGAATGCAGGGCCCGATTTTGGGATCCTTAAAGCTTATGTCCGTGTTGCGTTGGATGCATGGAGGGTTGTGTTGAACGCAAATAGTGTGGATAGCTACTGGAGGTGATTGTGGTGGTTGCGTTGAACGCAGGGTTGGTTACGTTGAACGCATGGGATTGTGCATTGAACACATGGGCTTGGTGGATCCAGGGGCTTTCTATAAGTAGCCTCACCCTGCGTTAGACACAGGTGCTTGCTGTGTTGTCTAGGAGCTCTCTGACTTAGATGCATTGAACGCAAGATGTGCTGTGTTGGACGTAGCTTTTGCTTGGATTGTCCAAGAGCTCTATGACTTGCCTTTCTTTACCCTTGTTCTTGCTAAATTTCTTTCACAATCTCTTGCAATTAAAGAATTTAAAGCAGCTCAAAGTAGTATTCGCTAAACCATGAAACAATTGATTATTAAAGACGAATCACTAACTTATTGAATGAAGTTTTAAGGGAAAAACAACTAAAGATACGGATGCATCAACAAATGATTAGGACATACTTCATTTCTAAATGTTATGTGTATGTGTTCTTAAAGAAAGTGGTGTTTCTATTTCAAAGAATTATATGCCTAATCTTGTTTGTGAATTCTATTCTCTTGAAAAAATGCATACTTTACCTTTTTTGAATTCTGATTCTATTTAATCCTTTGTTGATGCCTTTAGTCATTATATTTGCATTTTTCTCTTAACTAACAAATCACAAGCTTTTATGACATTTCAAACATACAAAAATTTCATGAAAAATCAGACACATTGATTTCCTAACACAGCATGGTATCAAACAAAGACTCTCATATCCTAATACACATCAGCAACAAAGATGTGTTGAAAGGAGACACAGAAATATTATAGAAACTAGTTTGTCATTACTAGCTACTACATTTCTTTCTACGAAATTTCGAAAAAATAAATTTAACACAATTGTCTACCTTTTAATAGAATCCCTACTTCAATTCTTAACTTTACATCACCATTTGAAATTATGTTTAAAAGGAAATCAAATTATACAATGTTTAAAGTTTTTGGATGCCTTTTTTTCTCCTACCTTAAACCATATAATAACCACCAGTTAGAATACAAAACTTAAAAATATATACTAAAATATGATAATGATCATAATGGATATAGATACATGATAAAATCTGGTAGAATTATAATATCAAGGCATGTTATTTTTAATGAAGATATGTTTTCTTATACTGATTTCTTTTCTACTAATCCAGTGACTATCAAGGATATACTAATTTGATTGATTTTTCCCATAATTCTTGTATGTTTTTACTTTTACTTATAGAGAAGCATATGACTCATATTCTTGAGCAACATACTATTATTCACAAAAATCAAACTGCACATAACGCAGATAATACTAATTCAGCGACTAATCAAGAAGAATCACAAAATTCACCCTCAAATTGTGGAAGCTATTAGGATGACTCATCTTAGCACAATATTGAGTAATTTCAAAATCAAAATCCTATTCCAACAAGTGGAATAGAGATATGTTATCTAATTTACCTACAACATCAATAAACATATATCCAATGGCCACAAGGTCTAAAAGTGGAGTACAAAAACCAAGGACCTTCACAAAAAATGTATCGCAAGCTCTCTCCTCATTTTATTGAAAAACTACTATAAATGTATAATATCATGCACTGATAAAGTGTAACACATGGACTTCGGTTGATCCACCATCAAATGCTACCATAATTGGTATTAAATGGGTATATGAAATCAAAAGAAATAGCAAAGGTGATGTTATGAGATACAAAGCATGACTAGTTGCTAAAAGTTGTTGTAATAACTAGATAAATAAATAAATAAATAAGATTGTGGGGTCCATTCACCTTGATATTTACTTTTTCTATAACCCTAATCACACCTAAATCCTTACTCACTTAGACAGACACACATGTTTTACACAAAAGGGAGAGAAAAAAATGAATAAAAAGAATGTAGGAAGAGCGCGGAGAAATTAGAAAGGGAGTGCCAGAGAGAGTAGAGTTCATGGAACAGGAGAAGGTAAGGAGAAGAGAATGATGAAAAGAAAGAAGAGAGAGAGAAGAGGAGAAAGGAGACGGTGTCAGTGGGAGTCACTGCCACCCCACCATCGAGCACAAGACAAAGAGAGGGACACTGCGCAGAGAGACGTAGAAGAGAAAGAGGGAGGAGGCAACAACTTGAAAAGATGTCACCGTCGCTACCAACATTGGTTTGCCGAAGTGGTTTCAGAAGTTGAGAGGGAGACTAAGAAAGGTAGAATGCAAGGCATAGAGAAAGAATCAAAGAAGTGGAGGTGACAATGTTAAAAAGTTCTTGTCATCTTTCATGGTCGCAAAGGGGAGCTGCCATTCTAGACCTGCTTCACTCACGCCATCGCCGTTAGTGCTGTCCGGAGTCATGGTCATTAGTTCTGGTTGGGGTTACCCTGTTGCCATTTTAGTTGTACTACGCATTCTGCTCTATTATGCTCCATTGGCCTCTAATCTACCATGTTCCACTACTACTTATGGTTTCACATTGCTCACCAGAAACTACTATTGTCCAACGCTACCTTTAAACCTCTTCAACCACTTGATTCTAACCTTAATGTCTAGTTTGATAGAATTCTTACATGCTATATTTCCATTAAAAGACCTTGAATTTCTTCCTTGGCCTTGAAGTTAAATATCTTGATGTTGGATCTGTGTTGTTAGTTTAGGAAAAGTATGCTATAGACATTTTGGAGAAAGCAAATATGACAAACTCCAAGACTATGCCAACACCTATAATAGGTTCTCTAAAACTACACAAGAATGACTCATAACCATGTGACAATCTAGGCCTTTATAGATAAGTTGTTGGTGCTCTCTAGTATTTGACAACAAGTTGTCCGGATCTGTCCTATGTTGTGAATAAAGCTTTACAATTCATGCATGATCTAACTGATTATTAGTGGAAAGTGGTTAAAATAATATTGAGATACATCAAAGCTACAATGGAACAAGGCTTGTTATTTACCAAAGTGTATTGATTATCGAATTATTGCTTTTGCAGGTGCAGACTGGAGAGTTGATATCGATGATCGAAGGTCTGTAACCAGGTATTGCACCTACTTAGGAACAAATCTTGTAGCTTGGAAGTTATACAAGTAGAGCAAAGTCAGTAGAAGTAGTATGGAAGCTAAGTATCGTGTTATAACTTCAGCACAAACAGATGTTATGGCACTGCAACAACTTCTTACAGAGTTAAATGTTGGACAAAATGCAACACCCTACCATATAGGACTTTACGCTTAAGTTTGTAAATAAGAGGTAGTGAGGTCTTACGACATCTAAAATTAAAATACGTACAC
>NC_029786.2:88320309-88349966 GCF_000816755.2 Arachis ipaensis
AGCTCAAGAAGCTCAAGAATCGACCTACAAAGCAAAGGCCGGCCAGAATACACACACACACATACATATATATAAACCCAAAACATATCCAAAATATAAATCCTATTTCTCCGAAATCAACTTCTAAAAGGGACAAAATACAAGTTATACAAAGTGGAGAATATGTACATGTCTATATACTAAATACAAACTACAGCTCCCCAAAATAAATCTTCGCTTGCATAAGAGTCTCCAACAACGCTCAGCGAGGTTTCTCATATCCTGCATTTGAAAAACAACAGAATATGTATGAAATGAGAACCGGGGATTCTCAGTATGGTAAAGGTGCCCATATAGATAATAAATAAGGTCTCGTGAAAGCCAGAAGTATTCCGAAACTCTAACAACCCATATCAAATCCTAGAGTTTTCATTAAACCCAAAACATATCCAAAATATAAATCCTGTTTCTCTGAAATCAACCTCTAAGAGGGACAAAATACAAGTTATGAAAAGTGGAAAATATATACATGTCTATATACTAAGTACAAACTACAGCTCCCCAAAATAAATCTTCACTTGCATAAGAGTCTCCAGCAACGCTCAACGAGGTGTCTCACGTCCTGCATTTGAAAAATAATAGAATACGTATGGAATGAGAACTGGAGGCTCTCAGTATGATAAAGGTGCCCATATCATAATAAATAAGGTCCCGTGAAGCCAGAGGCATTCCAAAACTCCAACAACCCATATCAAATCCTAGAGTTTTCACTAAACCAGAAACATGGTGACTATATCTAAGGATTTTAATCTAACTCTCTATTTTTTGTTCTCTCCAAACCTCCAAATTACCAAGTAGAACAACCCCCAACGTCTGCTCCACCCACATGAGCGATCTCTCAGAAACAAACACAAGTAAGACAAATAAGGAAAACACAAATATGGGAAGTAGATACAGCAAATAGATCAGGTAGCAGTTAATTACAGTTAAGTAAATAGGAAAGCCCAAACAATTGCATACTCAAACAAAACATACAAGTGCATATGATGCATATATACCCTATGGCTGATGAGTCTCATATGTTGGTTATACATCCAAATCCGACATGTCTGGTAGCGAACCCTGGACAGTCCCTGCGTGCACGCATCTCCAAGAGTCTATGCATATATATAATCATTCATTTATCATCTCATTGGAGGAATTTGAAGAGTTAAAGTATTCGATTACATCTTGCGACAGAGGATCAACAAAGTATCGAGTCTCAACCTAGAGCAAGTGGTGGAAAGTCACTGCATCTACCCAAGAAAACTCATGTCTCAGATAATATAATGCATATGCCATGTGGATTTTTCAATCACAATTCACAAATATCATCATTACCCTTATTCATATCTCATTCAACATTATCCATACATCGTTAATTCAATTATTCTCTTCACAACTCTTCCTCAATATCAAACTAACTCCCTCAACGGATTTGCTCTTCTTTTTCAACCTAGCACTAGCTATCGGACCTTAAACAGGGGTTACAAAAGTTTTCAAAGTTAGTGGAATGGTTGAAAACTCAAAAATTATAATTTTCAGCAAAATAAGGGTCATGCATATGCGAGCCACCTGCCTCGTATGCGAGAATCTGAGAAAGACAGTGCCACGTATGTGAGACCATGTCCGCGTACGCGAGTTCATGAGGCAGGGAGCAATCCCGCGTCGTGTGGCACTGCCACGTATGCAAGATTTGAAAAAATAACAATTCCGCATATGCATCCATTGTCCGCGTACGCATGTATCAAATTTTTCCAAAAAGCTGTTAAGTTTAGAAAATCAGTTTTTCACACTAACCTTTAAACGTGCATTACATTTTCATTAAAAATTATTTTTAGTCTTTTCTTTAAACGTTATAAACTTCACGGACCTAATTTTTATTCAACACAAGTTTCACAAGATTAGCTAAGTTATCACCCACCGAAGTTAGTCAAAAAATCAGCTTTTACCAAAAGTTTAAATCCTCTAGTTTTTCAAATGTCTTAATCCAAAACCAACCAAACCACAACCAAATCAATACCAATTACTCCTAACCATTATCACATACTTCTCAATCACTCCACAAACATATCGACACCTAAATTCTTCAATCTATTCAACAAATTTCAACTCATAATTTCCACCAATTTTAACATTAAACATCAATAATTCATATTACATGCACATACTATATCTAATCAATTAAACCAATCAATTCATATCATTCAAACCTATCCTAAGGCAACTAGCCCAAGGTTCACACATTATATATTAATTACAAGAAACTGAAATCATACAGTGGCCAATTTCTCCCAAATTTCAATCACCACCAAAAATCTCTTTTTCACACAAGCCTCCAAGTTTCCAATTCACCAATCCAGCTAGTCTCAACCACCAAAGCTCCAATTCAAGCACTCAAAATACCAATTCAACTTCTATCCACATGAATTCAATCTAGCTTTCACATAATTTACCAAAATCACACTAGGATTCCACTAATTCAATAATTCACAAGAGTTTAATGATTCCTCACCTTATCCATAGATGAGTAGGGCAAAATCCAACAATTATCCACTGCTAGAGTACACCTAAATCATCAAAAATACAAAATTTCTCAATACCCATGAACCAAAATGGCAAAAATGGATGAAATAAAAGATTGGGTGAGAAATTCTAACTTTTTACCACTTTATCCAGATGGATTTGAAGAACTCGGTGAGACGATCGCGTGGCCGTAAACGGTACGGCGATCAGAACTCCAAATTGAAAGTTACGATCAAATGAAGTTCGGAGAGATAAAGTTTAAGTTTTTGGTGTTCATCTCCCTTTTCCTAAGCGTGTTTCATATGAATGATAGGGAAGGGTAGCTAAGTTTTGGATTTTTATATGTTGGCCTTTGGGCCTAATATGAGCCCGATTCAATCGATTCGGTCTGTTGGCCTAATTTTAGACTAAAATTTTTGAAATTAGTGTTTTAATTCGTATTTTAAATATTTTTACTTTTCTAAATTATAAAATTTAATTTTTTAATTTCCTTGGCTCATAATTAATTTATTGGATTTTATATCCAACAAATCAAAACTCAATTAAAATTTTTAATTTTTTTATCTCATAATTAATTTATTAATTAATTATTTATTAATTTATGGAATTTTACACAAAAAAAATTCCTTCTACCATTTATTGCAAAAACCAGAGTTCATGTCAGTTTATAGCCAACGCAATTCTTTATAGTAGATGTAAACATATGGAGTTGGACTTACATTTTATAAAGGAGTTAGTGAATTAGAAAAATCTGCATATTATTCACATACTTACATAAGACTAGATAGTAAATATATTGACAAAATTAGTGTCTAATATACTCTTTAATAGATTTAGGCACAAACTTATAATATGTAATCACTCATCTCCAAATTTGAGGAGGTATTAGGGAGTTAATTAGTTTAATAAAGTTAGTTATGTAGTAGTTAGTGTGAGTTAGTTGTGGTTGTTAATCACCTCTTCTTGATCTTGAGAGCTAAAAAATATTATTAGTATTTTACTATGTAAAAATAATTATGCATTTTTTTTATGTTCTATACTTAACTTTTTTATTTTAGAAAAACAAAAACAATAAAGATGAATTTTATTTTTTTATCATAAAAAATTTTATAATTATTTATTTTAAAATTAACTTATTAAATATACAAATATAAATAACTGTGTATCTAACAAGAATCGTAATTATATACAGTGAAATCTAAAACTAAATAGTAATAATAATGGTGGACATTTTGATGTGGGTTGAAGTGGTTGAAACTTGAGGCATAGGGCATGCGGCGACATGAATTGAGGGTGCGATGTGGACTCATGTTTTGTCATCTTTTTTTATTTGTTGTTTAAATTCATTACTCAACTTCATTACGTGGATTCACCCAATAGGAGAGACCTTTTGACATCATTAACCTTTCTTATATTATTCATACTCTAATCAAACATATAATTATACTTTTTTTTTCTAATGGAACTCACAAATTATTCTTTTATACTTTATGGAGTAAATTTTTTGTACTTTATGAAGTAATTTCATTATCCGTTCATTTAAAAAAAAACTTCAATAAAGTAATAAAAAAAATTTTAATTAATTAATTAATAGAAAGATAGATATGCTTAATTAGAAGAAAAAGTTAATTCACAAACAATAAATATCATAGAGTATATAAGAATCTTTCTTTTCCAAAATACTATATTTAAGTAAATATCCAATATCGTCATCTCATCTAATTCAAGTCACATGTTATACAATAAACTTTTAAGGTATTTTAATACTAGTATATATAGAGAGTCTTCTCTATATGATTATATATGAGTAAATATTTAAATTAGTCCATAAAATATTGTTCGATCTCCAAATTGATTCTTGAAAAAATAAATTAATCAAAAGTATCTCCCAAAAATTTAAAAATGCTAACGTTAGTCTTTTTGTCTTCTTTCTGTTCATTCTGTTAGTGACGCCATTAAATGTTACTTATGTGGCCGTCAGTGTGTCATAGCAGCATACCAGGTTGGTGCAGAATCACTGATGACAAGATATTTTCCGATATTTATGTCAAACTAGTCCTAGTCTCCTAGATATGTAAACCGTAATCCCTTTTTCCTGTTAAATGCCATTGTTGCTACAGTAACAAATTGATTCTGTAGAGGCCGGAATTGTTGTTGAACTGCATCAGGGGTAGCGTAAGTGGGGTCGCAGTCGACAACTATCGCAATCACACGGAAGCAATGCTTCGAGCTCTTCGCTGCGTTGATGGAGGAAGAACATGGACCAAGTATGCTTTTATAGGTTGAAGACAGTGATCAAGAAGTCTGGGACAATAGAGAATTCAGATAGATTATTCCATGCTTGTCCAAGATACCGGGTGAGTTATGAATATAGTCTTCTTCAAGCTCTTAATTATTTGTGTGAGATTCTGAGATTTTTGTAACCTAATATTTTGCAGAAGAGCAGCCACTGCAATCACTTTAGGTGGGTTGAGGATGATGAGTATGAAGGATTAGATGGTGCAAAGGGAGATGTTAAAACTGATGCAGAAATAGAGAGTGATGTTGTTGTCTTGAACCATAACCTATCATGGAGAATGATGAGCTTAGAAGCTGAAGTTAAAGCACTTAGGATGCAACTGTATTTTGGATTAATAGTTGTGATTGTGGTGGTTATGATTATGTTTATGTTCTTTAGTGCCAAGTGAAGCAGTTATTGTGAAATTATGGATGTTGTGAACCTTCTTAGTTTGTTGTTATTGTATTTGAACAAACTTCTGAGTAAACCTATTGATATGCTATGTTCATCTTTTTTTACTATTACAAAAGTCTCTACATGCACTATTTTTATTGATCATAACATAATTTTAGCAAATCAGAAGAAATATAATTAAAATGAAGTGAACTTGGATTAGCATAAGATAACAAATGGTCTACCAGTTTCCATTGTCTCAAAATCAAATGACAACACTGTTTTAAGATGATAATTAAACAAAAGTAGAAATTGATAGTCAAAAGGGTAAGCTCAAAAAGCCTAACATCATTTTGTACTAAGGCTATTCTTACCTAAAGGCTATACAAAAAATAGGGCTATCCAATATACCACAACTACCACATTGTTTACAAATAGCAAATTTTGGCCCTGACAAAATAACAAATACTAAATGCCCTATATTTTATGTCTTCAAGTCATTCCATGTCTTTTTTTCTGGGAGCTTTGAAACCCAAAGTTGGAACAAATGTCATGAAGCTAGCAAGCTTCTTGGCTGTTGCGGAGCTACTATCCTTGATGGTTTCAGTAGATATAGCAATTGGTCCTGGAGCAACAAGCTTTGGAGAGGCATTTTCCTTTGCCCTGGCCTTAGTGACATGGGGTTTTAGAGGCCTTCTCTCTAACTCTAGTCTGCAGCAAACAGTTTTCATCATTGTCTCAAGCAAAACAGATTCTTAATAAACTAATATTTAGCAGATACAAGTTACTAATTTGAAACTGAATACAAGATAACCTGAGTAGCATTGGTTGAGGTGTGTGACTGTTTTGTCAGTAGAAGCTGAGCATCTTGACTAACAAAAATTTCAATCTGTTCATCTGGAGCAGCTGGTGGGACTACAGGGAGTGTCTGAATGGGCTGAGTGTCAGCTACGTCATCTGCTTCCGGACCAGGAGCACCTTGTGGTGGTGGCACAACTGCAAGCTGTAATTGCATTAGCCTTGCCTTTTCTTGAGCATCGTCTTGCTTTTTCTTGCTGCAAGTTATCTTGTTGTGGCCCACCTCTCCACAGTACATACACCGAATTGGATTATACTTCTTTTTCATCTTTGTCTTTGTACCAGTGGGTCCTTCAGCCTTGTCCTTCCTTCTCTTTGTTGTTGGTCTTCCTGGTTTAGGTTTTATTGGTGGTGAAATAGGTGTAGGAGAACCAGTTTTCTCCCATAGTTCTTGTCTTTGATGGGATTCACATTGTATTGGTACGTTCTTCTGTACGCCTCCATTGTCAACTATTCGTGGCAATACTCCTCAGGCCTCTTATCATTTTTTTTCTTGAATGGCCGATATTGCGTGCATACAAGGAAGTAATGGAAATGACACCCACTTGAACAGTGGAACCTAGATTGGCAGTAAGTAATTCATGTGCATAATCCCATATCAATCCATACTGTGCAATCTCGTACTCTTTAACTATCTTCCTAGCTTTCTTAAGAGCTCTGGTAATGCATGAACTATTGAGCTTCACATTGCACTTCCTAACAAACCACTCATACACCTCCATGTGCTTCATTTTAGGGTGCTTCCTAAGTTTTGGATATAACTTCACAGTCCATTCCTGAGTTGTAGCTCTATTTTTTCACTTTCTTGCGCAAGTGTGATTGTCAACTAATATTTTTATCTACCATGAACTATCACTTGGGTTGTGTGCACAGTATACTACCCAAGGACAGTCTTCACTCTTACAAACAGCCATCACTCTAACCTTGCATTCTTAGAGAACCTTATATTCCTACCCCATTGAATAGTATAATCTCTAGTGGCAGCCATAAAATGTTTCTTGGACTTGAAAACCATACTTACCTCAAATTTCAGATCACCAAATTTGGCCTTGTCATTGTACTGTGGATGCACAGTCGGACCTTCGTTGTCAGAGTCTAACTCTTGATCAGAATCTTCTGACTTCTATTCATCTCCATCTGATGATTCTTCATACAATAAATCATCGTCTGAATCTGAAATTACATCAATTCACCAAAAAATTGTAATACAAGCAAATAATTCAGGAATGATCTATAAAATAAGAAAGTTGGATAACTCATAGATAATTAAATAAACAATACCTGCATCAGAGCATTCATCAGATTCGATAACCTCGTAGCTGGATTCATCAGTGTCAATAGCTTTGTCCCTTGCTTTGTCAGCAGCAGGCCTATGCTTCTCTCTATGATCTACTTTCTTGGCCCTAGAAGACTGTCCTCCATCAACTCCACTGTCACTGTCACCATTGTATATATAATCTCCTACAAATTTTGGAGGCTTGTATAAACTGTCTACAGCACTCTCATATGAATCATGAGAGTCACTTTCATTATCAATTGGAATTGCCTTAACTTGCCTTCTAGATTTTGTTTTGGTTGTATCTTTCACTTTCTTATTGATCTTATCGGCTGGTGTAGGCTTGGCAAAACCTTTAGTAGCCTGGGGTTTAGTCCAAGGCTTGGGCTAATGGGTGGGATTTTTTATGGGCTTTGATGTGGGCTGAGGAGTGGGCTTTTGTGTGGGTTGATGTGTGGGCTGAGCTATGGGCTGAGGAGTTGGCTCAGGTGTAGGCTTAGGTGTGGGCTCAGGTATGGGCTTAGGTGTTGGTTCAGGTGTGGGCTTAGGTTTGAGTTGAGGCGTGGGCTGAGGAGAGGGTAACTTGGTGAGCTGAGATTTGTTCCTTTTTAGCTGAGGTGATTTTTTTGTTGTCTTGCAATAAGGTTAAGACATTGCTTTGTTATGATCCTTATTCACTTTCTCTGGGGGTTCAAGGATGGTTGGCAACTGTAGTACATCATCACCATCCTTGCTCATGCAGTCAACCACGTGTGGCTTAGAAACTACATGCTCAAAATAGATGTTTATGAGGTGATGACTCCTCCTACAGTCCTTAACCAATGCCAACAGATCAGCATCATTTTCTAGCCTCCTCCAAAAGTTCATCTGTTTTGAACTTTCCACCATGGTGAAATACAAAGGCCATAGGGAGACCTTCCATCAGCAACCAAAACAACAACGCACTAAACTATTGGAAATTTTTTTCATAAACAAGCAAAACAGATTCATCATCAACTACAAAAACGAAAATAAAACACACACATGCAGCTATACAGAGCGCAAACATTGTTCTCAAATCTCGAAAAACAGAGTCATTCATGGATCACCACGAAAGCCCTAAGCCTGAATGGTGCACGAAATTGTGATCTCAATGGCGCCAACAACTTGGTACGCATAATTGTAATCTCAACTCTTTGTCACAACTCCGCACAACTAACCAGCAAGTGCACTGGGTCGTCCAAGTAATAAACCTTACGTGAGTAAGGGTCGATCCCACGAGATTGTCAGCTTGAAGCAAGTTATGGTCATCTTGTAAATCTCAGTCAGGCAGATTCAAATGGTTATGAGGTTTTGATAATTAAAATATAGATAAAATATAAGATAAGATAGAAACACTTATGTAATTCATTGGTGGGATTTCAGATAAGCGTATGAAGATGCTTTGTTCCTTCTGAACCTCTGCTTTCCTATTGCCTTCATCCAATCATTCATACTCCTTTCCATGGCAAGCTTTATGTTGGGTATCACTGTTGTCAATGGCTACCTCCCGTCCTCTCAGTAAAAATGGTCCAAATGTGCTGTCACCGCACGACTAATCAGCTATTGGTTCTCGATCATGTTGGAATAGGATCCATTGATCCTTTTGCGTCTGTCACTACGCCCAACACTCGCGAGTCTGAAGCTCGTCACAGTCATCCCTTCCCAGATCCTACTCAGAATACCACAGACAAGGTTTAGACTTTCCAGATCTCAGGAATGGCCGCCAATAATTCTAGCCTATACCATGAAGGTTTTAATCTTAGATTAGAAACCCAAGAGATACACATTCAAGCTTGTTTGCATGTAGAACGAAAGTGGTTGTCAGGCACGCGTTCATAGGTGAGAATGGTGATGAGTGTCACATAATCATCACATTCATCATGTTCTTGAGTGTGAATGAATATCTTGGAGAAGAAATAGGCTTGAGTTGAATATAAAAACAATAGTATTTTGCATTAATTCATGAGGAACAGCAGAACTCCACACCTTAATCTATGGGGTGTAGAAACTCCACCGTTGAAAATACAAAAGTAATGAAGGTTCAAGCATGGCCAAATGGCCAGCCCCCAAAACGTGATCAAGAGATCAAAAGATGAACTAAAGATTCCAAGATGAAAATATAATAGCAAAAGGTCCTATTTATAGAGAACTAGTGACCTAGGATTTACAGAAATAAGTAAATGATGCAGAAAATCCACTTCCGGGCCCACTTGATGTGTGCTTGGGCTGAGCATTGAAGCTTTCACATGTAGAGACTTTTTTTGGAGTTAAACGCCAGCTTCGGTGCCAGTTTGGATGTTTAACTCCAGCTTTTATGCCAGTTCTGGCGTTTTGACGCCAGAATTTTTATGCTGACTTGGAACGCCAGTTTGGGCCATCAAATCTCGAGTAAAGTATAGACTATTATATATTTCTAGAAAGCCCAGGATGTTTACTTCGAGTGCAGGGAGGTCAAAATCCAACAGCATCTGCAATCCTTTTTCAGCCTCTGAATCAGATTTTTGCTCAGGTTCCTCAATTTCAACCAGAAAATACCTGAAATCACAGAAAAACACACAAACTCATAGTAAAGTCTAGAAATATGATTTTTGAATAAAAACTAATAAAAATATAATAAAAAGTAACTAAAACATATTAAAAACTACCTAAAAACAATGCCAAAAAGCGTATAAATTATCCGCTCATCACAATACCAAACTTAAATTGTTGCTTGTCCCCAAACAACTAAAAACAAAGTAGGATAAAAAGAATAAAATATACAATGAATTCCAAAAACATCTATGAAGATCAGTCTTAATTAGATGAGCGGGGCTATTAGCTTTTTGCTTCTGAACAGTTTTGGCATCTCACTTTATCCTTTGAAGTTTAGAATGATTGGCATCTATAGGAACTCAGAATTCAGATAGTGTTATTGATTCTCCTATTTCAGTATGTTGATTCTTGAACACAGTTACTTTATGAGTCTTGGCCGTGACCCTAAGCATTTTGTTTTCCAGTATTACCACCGGATACATAAATGCCACAGACACATAACTAGGTGAACCTTTTTAGATTGTGACTCAGCTTTGCTAGAGTCCCCAATTAGAGGTGTCCAGAGCTCTTAAGCACACTCTTTTTGCTTTGGACCACGACTTTAACCGCTCAGTCTCAAGCTTTTTCACTAGACACCTTCACGCCACAAGCACATGGTTAGGGACAGCTTGGTTTAGCCGCTTAGGCCAGAATTTTATTCCCGTGGGCCCTCCTATCCACTGATGCTCAAAGCCTTGGATCCTTTTTACCCTTGTCTTTTGGTTTAAAGGGCTATTGGCTTTTTCTGCTTGCTTTTTCTTTTTCTTTCTTTTTCGCCCTCTTTTTTTCTTTTTTTTTTCTGCAAGCTTTTTATTCACTGCTTTTTCTTACTTCAAGAATCATTTTTATGATTTTTCATATTATCAATAATATTTCTCCTTTTCCATTATTCTTTCAAGAGCCAACAATTTTAACATTCAAAAACAACAAATTCAAAAATATGCACTGTTCAAGCATTCATTCAGAAAACAAAGAGTATTGCCACCACATCAAAATAATTAAACTATTTTAAAATTCAAAATTCATGTACTTCTTTTTCTTTTTCAGAAAACATTTTTCTTTTAAGAAAGGTGATGGATTCATAGGATATTCATAGCTTTAAGACATAGACACTAGGAAACTGATGATCATGTAATAAAGACACAAACATAAATAAAACATAAAGCATAAAAATTCGAAAAACAGAAAAATAAGAACAAGAAAATTAAAGAACGGTTCCACCTTAGTGATGGCGGCTAGTTCTTCCTCTTGAAGATCCAATGGAACGCTTGAGCTCCTCTATGTCTCTTCCTTGCCTTTGTTGCTCCTCCCTCATGACTCTTTGGTCTTCTCTAATTTCATGGAGGAGGATAGAATGCTCTTGGTGCTCCACCCTTAGTTGTCCCATATTGGAACTTAATTCTCCTAGGGAGGTGTTGATTTGCTCCCAATAGTTTTGTGGAGGAAAATGCATCCCTTGAGGCATCTCAGGAATCTCATGATGAGGAATTTCCTCATGCTCTTGGTGAGGTTCATGAGTGGGCTCTCTTGTTTGCTCCATCATTTTCTTAGTGATGGGCTTGTCCTCATCAATAAGGATGTCTTCCTCTATGTCATTTCCATCTGAATTGCAGAGGTGACAAATGAGATGAGGGAAGGCTAACCTTGCCAAAGTAGAGGACTTGTCTGCCACCTTGTAGAGTTCTAGGGATATAACCTCATGAACTTCTACTTCCTCTCCAATCATGATGCTATGGATCATGATAGCCCGGTCTATAGTAACTTCGGACCGGTTACTAGTGGGAATGATTGAGCATTGGATGAACTCCAACTCCCCTAGCCAGGCCACAACTTCATAGAAGTGGTCTTGATGCACCCTTGAGATGAATCTCTCCATCTCCCATGACTCGAAGGTGGAAGCTTTTGCCTTCCCTTTCCTCTTTCTAGAGGTTTCTCTGGCCTTTTGTGCCATAAATGGTTATGGAAAAACAAAAAGTAACGCTTTTACCACACCAAACTTAGAAGGGTTGCTCGTCCCCGAGCAAAAGAAGAAATAAAAGAGTGGAAGAAAATGGAGGAGATGGAGGGGTTTAGTGGTTCGGCCAAGGGGGAGAAGTAGTGTGTATGATGTGTGAAAATTAAGGAGTGAAGATTGGTTTATATAGGAGTGGAGAGAGGGGTAGGGTTCGGCCATGTATGGGTGGGTTTGGGAGGGAAAGTGGTTTGAATTTGAAAGGTGAGGTAGGTGGGGTTTTATGATGGATGAATGTGGATTGGTTAAGAGATTATGGAGAAGAGGGTAGGATTTGATAGGTGAGGGATTTTTGGGGAAGAGGTATTGAGGTGATTGGTGAAGAGTATTTGGGGAAGGGTGTTATGGGAAGGTGTGAAGAAGAGAGAGAGAGAGATGAGGTAGGTGGGAATCCTGTGGGGTCCACAGATCCTGAGGTGTCAAGGATTTCTCATCCCTGCACCATATTGGCGTGTAAACGCCCCCTTGATTGCCAATCCTAGCATTAAACGCCAGGTTGCTGCCCATTTCTGGCATTTAACGCCAGCTTTTTTTCCCTTTCTGGCATTTAAACGCCAGTTCTGTGCCCATTTCTGGCGTTAAACGCCCAGAATGGTGCCAGACTAGGCGTTTAACGCCCATTCTGCTACCCTTACTGGCGTTTAAACGCCAGTAAGCTTCTCCTCCAGGGTGTGCTATTTTTAATACTATTTTTCATTCTGTTATTGCTTTTTCAATTGTTTTTGTGGCTTCACATGATCATCAACCTACAGAAAATATAAAATAACAATGGAAAATAAAAATCTAACATAGATAAGTAAAAATTGGGTTGCCTCCCAACAAGCGTTTCTTTAATGTCAATAGCTTGACAGTGGGCTCTCATGGAGCCTCACAGATACTCAGAGCATGATGATGGCCTCCCAACACCAAACTTAGAATTTGAATGTGGAGGCTCTATTTGACTCTGCATTGAGAGAAGCTTTTCATGCTTCCTCTCCATGGTTACAGAGGAAGATCCTTGAGCTTTAAACACAAGGGAGTCCTTATTCACTTGAAGGACCAATTCTCCTCTGTCAACATCAATCACAGCCTTTGCTGTGGCTAGGAAGGGTCTGTCAAGGATGATGGATTCATCCATACACTTTCCAGTGTCTAGGATTATGAAATCAGCAAGGATGTAATGGCCTTCAACCTTTACCAAGACATCCTCTACAAGTCTATAAGCCTGTTTCTTTGAATTGTCTGCCATCTCTAGTGAGATTCTTACAGCTTGTACCTCAAGGATCCCTAGCTTCTCCATCACAGAGAGTGGCATGAGGTTTATACTTGACCTAGGTCACACAGAGCCTTCTCAAAGGTTATGGTGCCTACGGTACAAGGTATTGAGAACTTTCCAGGATCCTGTCTCTTCTGAGGTAATCTCTGCCTAGTCAAGTCATCCAGTTCTTTGGTGAGCAAGGAGGGTTCATCCTCCCGAGTCTCATTACCAAATAACTTGGCATTTAGCTTCATGATTGCTCCAAGGTACTTAGCAACTTGCTCTTCAGTAACATCTTCATCCTCTTCAGAGGAAGAATACTCATTAGAGCTCATGAAATGCAGAAGTAAATTTAATGGAATCTCTATGGTCTCTGTATGAGCCTCAGATTCCCATGGTTCCTCATTAGGGAACTCCTTGGAGGCCAGTGGATGTCCATTGAGGTCTTCCTTAGTGGAAATTACTGCCTTTCCCTCCTCTATGCATTTGGCCATGTGGGACGTATTTATGGCCTTGCATTCTCTCTTTGGGTTCTCTTCTGTATTGCTTGGGTGAGTGCTAGGAGGAGTTTCAGTAATTCTCTTACTCAGCTGACCCACTTGTGCCTCCAAATTTCTAATGGAGGACCTTGCTTCAGTCATGAAACTGAGCGTGGTCTTGGATAGATCAGAGACTACAGTTGCTAAGTCACAGTGGCTCTGCTTAGAATTCTCTGTCTGTTGCTGAGAAGATGATGGAAAAGGCTTGCTATTGCTAAACCTATTTCTTCCACCATTACTGTTGTTGAAGCCTTGTTGAGGCATTTGTTGGTCCTTCCATGAGAGATTTGGATTATTTTTCCATGAAGGATTATAGGTGTTTCCATAGGATTCTCCCATGTAATTCACCTCTTACATTGCTGGGTTCTCAGGATCATAAGCTTCTTCTTCAGATGAAGCTTCTTTGGTACTGCCTGTTGCTGCTTACATTCCAGACAGACTTTGAGAAATCATATTGACTTGCTGAGTCAATATTTTGTTCTGAGCCAATATGGCATTCAGAGTATCAATCTCAAGAACTCTTTTCTTCTGATTTGTCCAATTATTCACAGGATTCCTTTCAGAAGTGTACATGAATTGGTTATTTGCAACCATTTCAATAAGTTCCTGAGCTTCTTCAGGCGTCTTCTTCAGATGAAGAGATCCTCTAGCAGAGCTGTCCAATGACATCTTGGACAGTTCAGACAGACCATCATAGAAGATATATATGATGCTCCATTCTGAAAGCATGTCAGAAAGACACCTTCTGATCAATTGTTTGTATCTTTCCCAAGCTTCATAGAGGGATTCACCTTCCTTCTGTCTGAAGGTCTGGACTTCCACTCTAAGCTTACTCAATTTTTGAGGTGGAAAGAATTTTGCCAGAAAAGCACTGACTAGCTTTTCCCAAGAGTTCAGGCTTTCCTTAGGTTGTGAATCCAACCATATTCTAGCTCTGTTTCTTACAGCAAAGAGAAAAAGCATAAGCCTGTAGACATCGGGATCAACCCATTGGTCTTGACAGTGTCATAAATTTGCAATAATTCAGCTAAGAACTGATGAGGATCTTCCAATGGAAGTCCATGAAACTTGCAATTCTGTTGCATTAGAGAAACTAATTGAGGCTTAAGCTCAAAGTTGTTTGCTCCAATGGCAGGGATTGAGATGCTTCTCCCATAGAAGTTGGGAGTAGGTGCAGTAAAATCACCAAGCACCTTCCTTGCATTGTTGGCATTGTTGTTGTTTTCGGCTGCCATGGCTTCTTCTTGTTTGAAAATTTCTGTTAGGTCCTCTCCAGAGAGTTGTGCTTTAGCTTCTCTTAGCTTTCTTTTCAAGGTCCTTTCAGGTTCAGGATCAGCTTCAACAAGAATGCATTTGTCTTTGCTCCTGCTCATATGAAAGAGAGAAGAAGAAAGTATGGAATCCTCTATATCACAATATAGAGATTCCTTGAGATGTCAGAGGAAAAGAAGAATAGAATGAGGGGTTAGAGAGAAGAGAATTCGAACTTATAGAGAGAGGGAGTCCGAATTGCACATTGAGGAGGAGTATTAGTCCTTAAATAGAAGAAGGTGAGGAGGGGGGAAGAATTTTCGAAATTAAAATTAAAAAAATTTGAATTAATTAAAAGAAATTTTGAAAAATTGGTTGATGATTTTCAAAAATTAAAATGGAGAAAGTAGTTAAGTGATTTTGAAAAAGATTTTGAAATTAGGAATAAAAAAGATATGATTGAAAATCATTTTTGAAAAAGATGTGGTTGAGAAGATATGATTGAGAAAATATGGTTTTAAAAAGATATGATTGACAAACAATTAAAAAAAGATTTGATTTTTAAAATTAATGTCTTGGCTAACAAGAAATTTAAAGGATATGATTCTAAAATTCAATTATTGAACCTTTCTTAACAAGGAAGAAATTTTGAATTAAATCACTAATTGTTAGCAAAGATTTTCGAAAATACTAAAAAAGATGGAAAGGATTTGATTTTGAAAAGATATGATTGAAAAGATATGATTTGAAAAAGATTTGATTTTGAAAAATTATGAAAATTTGAAAAAGATTTGAATTGAAAACAAAATCTCCTCTCCTGTGCCATCCTGGTGTTAAACGCCCAGAATAGTATTCATTCTGGCGTTTAACGCCCAGCCCTGGCTGGCGTTTAAATGCCAGTTTTCCTTCCTCACTGGGTGTTTTGAACGCCCAGCTTTTTCTTTGTGATTCCTCTGCGTATGTTCTGAATCTTCAATTCTCTGTATTATTGACTTAAAAAGACATAATTTTGAAATTTTTTTTGAATTTTTAATGATAAAAAACAACAAAATGAAACTAATCATGTAAAACTAAGATCAAATAAACAATGCATGCAAGACACCAAACTTAGAAATTTTCATATTAGAGACACTAACAAATTGAGAATGCATATGAAAAACAACAAAACACACAAAACAAGAGAAATTAAAGATCAGAGCAAGAAAATCATCAAGAACAACTTGAAGATTAATGAAGAACAAAATTCATGCATAAAATTTCAAAAAATGCAAGAAAAGGAAATACATGCAATTGACACCAAACTTAAAATTTGACACTAGACTCAAATAAGAAACACACATTATTTTTTATTTTTATGATTTTATTTATTTTTTTGTAATTTTTCGAAAATTAATTGGAAAAAAAGAAAATAAGGAATTCAAAAATTTTTAATGAGAATTCCAAGAATCATGTAATGTTAGTCTAAAACTCCGGTCCAGGAATTAGACATGGCTTACTAGCCAGCCAAGCTTTCAGTGAAAGCTCTGGTCCAAAATACTAGACATGGCTAATGGCCAGCCAAGCTTTAGCAGATCATTACATTCAACAGCAAGATTGATAGAAATCAACAAGCTCTTGTGATGATAAGTTGAAACCTCGGTCCAAAAGTTTAGACATGGCTTCACAGCCAGCCAAACTTCAACAGATCATCATGAAACTCTAGAATTCATTCTAAAAAAACTTTGAAGAATAAAATAATTTTTTTTTTGAAAATTAAAAGAATAACAAGCTAAAAAATAAAATAAAATTACCTAATCTGAGCAACAAGATGAACCGTCAGTTGTCCAAACTCGAACAATCCCTGGCAACGGCGCCAAAAACTTGGTGCACGAAATTGTGATCTCAATGGCGCCAACAACTTGGTATGCACAATTGTAATCTCAACTCTTTGTCACAACTCCGCACAACTAACCAGCAAGTGCACTGGGTCGTCCAAGTAATAAACCTTACGTGAGTAAGTGTCGATCCCACGGAGATTGTCAGCTTGAAGCAACCTATGGTCATCTTGTAAATCTCAGTCAGGAAGATTTAAATGGTTATGAGGTTTTGATAATTAAAATATAGATAAAATATAAGATAAGATAGAAATACTTATGTAATTCATTGGTGGGATTTCAGATAAGCGTATGAAGATGCTTTATTCCTTCTGAACCTCTGCTTTCTTATTGCCTTCAGCCAATCATTCATACTCCTTTCCATGGCAAGCTTTATGTTGGGTATCACCGTTGTCAATGGCTACCTCCCGTCCTCTCAGTAAAAATGGTCCAAATGCGCTGTCACCGAACGGCTAATCAGCTGTTGGTTCTCGATCATGTTGGAATAGGATCCATTGATCCTTTTGCGTCTGTCACTACGCCCAACACTCGCGAGTTTAATTAAAGCTCGTCACAGTCATCCCTTCCCAGATCCTACTCAGAATACCACAGACAAGGTTTAGATTTTTCGGATCTCAGAAATGGCCGCCAATAATTCTAGCCTATACCACGAAGGTTTTAATCTTAGATTAGAAACCCAAGAGATACACATTCAAGCTTGTTTGCATGTAGAACGGCAGTGGTTGTCAGGCACGCGTTCATAGGTGAGAATGATGATGAGTGTCACATAATCATCACATTCATCATGTTCTTGAGTGTGAATGAATATCTTGGAGAAGAAATAGGCTTGAGTTGAATAGAAAAGCAATAGTACTTTGCATTAATTCATGAGGAACAGCAGAGCTCCATACCTTAATCTGTGGGGTGTAGAAACTCCACCATTGAAAATACAAAAGTAATGAAGGTTCAAGCATGGCCGAATGGCCAGCCCCCAAAATGTGATCAAGAGACCAAAAGATGAACTAAAGATTCCAAGATGAAAATATAATAGCAAAAGGTCCTATTTATAGAGAACTAGTGACCTAGGGTTTACAGAAATAAGTAAATGATGCAGAAATCCACTTCCGGGCCCACTTGGTGTGTGCTTGGGCTGAGCATTGAAGCTTTCACATGTAGAGACTTTTCTTTGAGTTAAACACCAGCTTCGGTGCCAGTTTGGGCGTTTAACTCCAGCTTTTAGCCAGTTCTAGCGTTTTGACGCCAGAATTTTTATGCTGACTTGGAACGCCGATTTAGGCCATCAAATCTCGGGTAAAGTATGGACTATTATATATTTTTGGAAAGCCCAGGATGTCTAATTTTCAACACAATTGAGAGAGCACCAATTGAGCTTCTGTAGCTCCAGAAAATCCACTTTGAGTGCAGGGAGGTCAAAATCCAACAGCATCTGCAGTCCTTTTTCAGCCTCTGAATCAAATTTTTGCTCAGGTCCCTCAATTTCAGCCAGAAAATACCTGAAATCATAGAAAAACACACAAACTCATAGTAAAGTCCAGAAATTTAATTTTTGAATAAAAACTAATAAAAATATAATAAAAAGTAACTAAAACATATTAAAAACTTCCTAAAAACAATGCCAAAAAGCGTATAAATTATCCGCTCATCACTGAACATATTTTTTCAAACCCTAACATCGCAAATAGTAACAATGGATTTCCAACGATCATAGAAGCACATTCATTAGGAGATAAAACCACAATCAAATTCAGAAAATAACTAAAAAAGGGTAACCTACCTCTCACGCAAGGCGATGGCGTGCCCTTTTCGGTTGACCAAGGTTGTCACAAACCGGTCACCTTCAACTCCAACACAATGTCGTCGTCGGTCTTGGCTGATAGTCGCCGTTATGCTTCGTCTTGGTGGTGAGAACCGAAGACGAAGGGATTAGAGAGATGTAACGAACGTCATCGCCGTGCCGTTGAACCTCAGCCCAGTCTTATGTGACTGCTGCATGTCGTCATTGTCGCACCATTGAAGCTTCACGGTGCCTCACGTGTTCTGCCCCCACGAACGTCGCGTCAGACTCCTCCAGGTGGCGCTGTGAAGCATCGACTGCAAGCACTCCTCGGTAGGTAAGTATTTATTCATGGGTGTTGATTGATTTTGGTATGAGTATAGTGGATATTACTTGATTTTGTATCAAAACATATAATGACACATTCATATAATGTATTATTTGAATTGTTGGATGTTGCTTCTGTTGTACAATTAGAGGTTTGATTGTAGGATTTGAATTGGGTTTCTCAAATACTAGTTGTTCCTTTTTTGCTGAATTGGCAAAAAATGCGTGAAAACAGAGTCCCCATTGCGTTGGTTTTTACCTTGGAATAAAATTGGGTTCGATTTTAGTGAATATTGGTCAATGCAATTGCTAGTTGATAAACCACTATTTTATGGTTTATCTTGTGTTTAATTGAGTGGTTTCATCAAGTCTTTACCCACTTATTCATATGAATTGCATGACTTTACAATTCCTTCCTAAGTTTGTTCTATGGTTAAAAACTTGCTTCCTAGAGACCATTAATTTGTATATTTTTATTCTCCTTTATACCATTCGATGCCGTGATCCGTGTGTTAAGTGTTTCAGGCTTTATAGGGCAGGAATGGCTTAGAGAATGGAGAGGAAGCTTGCAAAAATAGAAGGAACACAAGAAACTAAGGAGATGACCAGTGAGCATCGACGCGCACGCATTGCTCACTCGAGCGCGCGGAATGGAGAAATTTGCAGCGATGCGAGCATGTGCCTGATGCGTACGCGTGGATTGGAGTCTGCACAAAAGACGCACACGCGTGGACGACGCGTACGCATGACAAGGAAATTCACCAAATGACGCGCACACGTGACTGACGCGTACGTGTGACCTGCGCGATCTGCAGAAATAACAGAAATCGCTGGGGGCGATTTTGGGCCGCGTTTTGACCCAGTTTTTGGCCTAGAAACACAGAATAAAGCTAGGGAACGTGCAGAGACTCAAGAGACATTCACACATTCTCATTAGGATAGTTTTTAGTTTTTAGATCTGAATCTAGAGAGAAACTACCTTTCCTCTAGGTTTTCTTTACATTCATAGTTTCATAGTTTATTACTTTTGCTTTTGGATATTGAAGAGTCATCACCTCCGTTGAAGATACTATTCTAGTTTGTTTCCTTACTTACTCTTTTTATTTATTCCATATTCTTAATTCTTGTTTAGAGTGGTAATTGGATTATTTTGGATTTATTAATGCAAAGGATTACTTTTATCTTTAATCAATTTTCAAGCTTTATTTTATTTAATTTATCATGTCTTCTTCTTATATTCTTATGAGTGTTACATTCATGTCAATGGAGGAGATTCCCTACTTGACATGGGGTTGATTAAGAGGAGACACTTGAGTTGGAATGCTCAAGTGCTTAGTTAAATTGGAAGTTATTGGCTAATTCTGTATTTACTAACGCTAGACCTTCCCAAGGGAGAGGACTAGGATTTACGAATAAGAGTTAGCTCAATCAGTTGACTTTTCTTTATTTAGTAAGGGTTAACTAAGTGAAAACAACAACCTCCTTACACTACACTTGAGAGAATTCCAACAAGGATAGAACTTCCAATTAATCATTCCCCCAGTCAAGAATTTTTAATTAGAATATATAATTTTCTTTTAATTACAATTATTTATTTTCTGTCATTCAACTCTCAAAAATCTCTCGGAATTTCCTGATTAATAAATTAGCATCCTTTCTAGCAACTCATTGGGAGACGACCTGGGTCTCATACTCCCAGTATTTTTATTCTAAACTTTTGTGACAACTTTTCTATATTGATGAGGCGGATCTTAGCTGGTTAAGAACTATACTCACAACGTATTCCCTATATTGATTTCTTAATTAGCCGACTTCTGCCCTCGCATCAGTTTTTGGCGCCGTTGCCGGGGAGTTGCAATTGTGTGCTGAATTATTAATTAGTGTACATATTTTTATTTTATTTGCGTATTTTATTTTATTTTATTACCATGAGCTGTATATTTCTTTTATTGAATGACACGTTCACTGCCTGATCCGAGCTTAGCTGCATTTGATCCTAAAATTGAAAGAACTATTTCACGTATTAGGCGAGCTCGGCGCAGGTTAGCCTCTGAGGGTGGTGAAGTGATTGTTATCGATTCACTAGTCTCATCTGAGGGCGAATCTGAACTGCTATCTGAGGAAGAAACAAGCTCCTTTACTACTGATTCAGTTGATTCACGTGCAGATAACATGGCAGCACCTAGGAGGATTACTCTCCAGGAAGCTGGAGCCCTAGATTTTACACTGCAGCCGTATCAAGTGCATCATCCAACTCTGGCTGCAGATTTTGAACTGAAGACTGCACTAATCAACTTGATGCCCAAGTTTCATGGCTTATCTGCTCAGGAGCCCATCAAGCACCTCAGAGATTTTCAGACAACCTGTTCTACTGTTAGGCGTCATGGTGCAAATGAAACTTCTATTCTGTTAACTGCCTTCCCGTTTTCTCTTGAGGGAAAGGCGAGGGAGTGGTACTACTCCCAACCTGAAGTAACTGTTACCAACTGGGATACGCTCAGGAGAGAATTTCTGAAAAAATACTTTCCAGCTGAAGTTACAGATAGATTGAGAAAAGAGATCTCCTGTATTATTCAAGGAGAACACTTTATGAGTACTGGGAGCACTTTAAGAACCTTCTGGACGCATGCCCCCATCACATGATTGACAGGTTAGTGTTGATCAGCTACTTCACTCAAGGCATGAAGCCTCAGGATAAAACTACACTAGATGGTGCTAGTAATGGTTCTCTGAAAAAGTACAAGACCACAGATGAAGCATGGCAACTGATCAGCAACTTAGCTGAGTCCACTAGAAATCACAGGTATAGGAACAGCCACTCAAAGACTGTTGCAGAGGTTTCCTCTAGCAGTGAGACTACTGCTCTTACACAGAGTATATGTGAAATGACCAACCTACTGAAGCAGATGCAATTAAATCAACAATAAGCTCAGCCTTCCCCACAACAATAAGGCCAACAGTTACTCCCACAAAGAGTATGAGGAATCTGTACTGATTATAGTCATTATACTAATGAATGTCCGCAGCTCCAACAAGAAGACAACACTGTGGCAGCCACTCATAACTTCGATGATCGCCCAAATCAAGGATACAATCAACAAGGTGGCAACTATAACCAAGGTGGGAACTATAACCAAGGATGGCAGGACAACTCCAACCAGGGTTGGAGAGATAATTCTAACCATGGCTGGAGGGACAACTATAACAGAGGAGGCAGAAATAACAATGGAAACCAGAGGTGGAATAACAACAACAGACAGCAGAATCAGAACCAGCTTTATAGAGCACCTCACCTAAGACAATCACAAGGACCCCAGCACAACCAACAACAGGTCCCACAGATCACTTATTCTACTTCCTCATCAAATGAAGAGATGCTTCGTTCTCTTGCACAAGGACAACAAGACATGCAAACTACACTGAACTCTACTCTAAATGGTCTGAATGCCACTTTACAAGCTCTCGTCTCCCGGATAGATTCATTACCTGCTTCCACTAACCAACCTTCAAGCTCTAGTAAAATTCCTTCTCAACCCTTACCTAATCCCAAGGGTGACATCAATGCCATCAATTTGAGGTCCAGAACCACACTGCCAGAGAGGAATCAGGAGGAGCCAAGCCTACTAGAACACGCCCCAATTGAAGACTCAGTGGACGTGGAAGATGCTGAAGTGGAAGATGCTGAAGAGGAAGAGGAAGTACAAGACAAGGTTGAAGAAGAAGTAGCTCAGCAAAGGAATGGAGAACCAAAGGAAGCAGAAGCTACAAGTGGCGCCCTTCCTATCCCATTTCCACACCTTGCAAGGAAGTCCAGAAAGCAGATGGAACTTGATCCCAAAATGGTAGAAATTTTTAAAAAGGTTGAGGTAACTGTTCTCCTTTTTGATGTCATTCAGCAGGTACCTAAATATGCAAAGTTTCTGAAAGATTTATGTATACATAAAGACAAAATTAATTAATTAGAAACTATTCCTTTAGGTAGTTCTATATCTGCTTTAATGGGAGGTATACCTGAAAAATGTAGTGATCCAGGTCCATGCATAGTTAACTGTACCATTGGAGGAGTAATATTTTCTGACTGCATGTGTGATTTAGGAGCGTGTGTTAGTATAATGCCATTGTCTATATATGATACTTTAAGGCTCCCTCCCTTAAAAAGGTCGGCAGCTCGTTTTGTGTTAGCAGATAAGAGCATTATTACAGTAGTTGGAATTGCTGAAGATGTATTAGTGAGCATTAAGAGGCTCACATTTCCCATTGACTTCTATATCCTGGAAATGCCCCCTAATGACTCAGGAAGACCATCATCAATCCTGCTTGGAAGACCATTCCTGAAGACTTCAAAGTTCAAGCTGGGTGCATTCTCAGGAACTTACTCCTTTGAGATAGATGGCAGAACAGTGAGTTTCAGTTTAAATGAAGCTATGAATCACCCTCCGGAAGATCATTCTATCTTCCAGTGCGACATCATTGATGAAACCATGGCTGAAGTTCACCAAGAAGAAGTAGAAGAGAAGCACAAGGAGCAAGGTCCAAGTGTGGGGACACCCTCTGAACATAATGAAGATGCCTTGCCATTATCATTAGCCGAAGATGATCCAGAGCCTAGCCATGAGCAGAAATTAGAATTGAAGCCCCTTCCTCCACACCTCAAGTATGCTTACCTTGAGGATAATCAGAAGTTTCTAGTTATCATTGCAAGGAAACTCACTTCTCAACAGGAGGAGCAGCTACTTAGTGTGCTAAGAAAACACAAGTAGCAATTGGGTGGAGCTTGGCAGATATAGTAGGCATCAGCCCTCAAGTTTGTGAGCACAGAATATTCTTAGAAGAGGGATCAAAGCCTGTCCGTCAGCCTCAAAGAAGATTAAATCCCACAATCTTAGAAGTTGTCAAGAAAGAAGTAACCAGGTTACTTGAAGCAGATATCATTTACCCCATCTCAGACAGTGAATGGGTCAGTCTAGTACAAGTGGTGCCCAAGAAATCTGGAGTCACAACAGTAAAGAATGAACATGGAGAGCTCCTGACAACTAGAGTGCATAATTCATGGAAGGTTTGCATTGACTATAGGCATCTTAACCAAGCCACTCGCAAGGATCATTACCCCTTGCCATTTATTGATCAGATGCTTGATCCCTATCAGGTAAATCCCATTACTGCTTTTTAGATGGTTATACAGGCTACTTTCAAATTCATATAGCTCCTGAAGATCAGGAGAAGACTACTTTTACATGTCCCTTTGGAACATATGCATACAAAAGGATGCCTTTTGGCTTATGTAATGCACCGGCTACTTTCCAAAGATGCATGTTGAGTATCTTTTCAGATCTTATTGAGAACTATAAAGAAGTATTTATGGATGATTTTAGCGTATATGGTGATTCTTTTAACCTTTGCTTGGATAGTTTAGCTAGAGTATTAGACAGGTGTGTTAGTTCAAACTTTGTATTGAATTTTGAAAAATGTCACTTTATGGTAAAACAAGTAATTGTACTAAGACATGTTGTGTCTATGATAAACCCCTATTTTATGATTCATCATGTGCTCAATTGAGTATTTTTTATCAATTCTTCACCCACTTATTCATGTAAATTGCATGGTTTTACTATTCCTTCCTTATTTTATGATATATGTGAAAACATGTTTCCTATGCTTTAAAAATATTAATTTTAATTATCCTTTATTACCATCTGATGCCGTGATTTGTGTGTTAAGTATTTTCAGGCTTCATAGGGCAGGAATGGCTTAGAGGACAGAAAGGAAACATACAAAAATAGAAGGAAAGCACAAAAATGGAGTTTTGAAGAAAAGGCAGCGACGCGCACGCGTGGACGACGCGGACGCGTGCCTTGAGCGGAACGTAAACGACGCGAACACATGACTGACGCGAACGCGTGACAAGAAAAAACTCCAAATGATGTGAACGCGTGACCCACGCGCACGCGTGACAGACGCCACGTGCAGGAATCTGCAGAAAACGCCCTCAGCGATTTCTGGGCCCCTTTTTGGCCCAGATCCAAGTCTAGAAACACAAATTAGAGGCTATAAAGTGGTAGAATCCATCCATTCAAAAAAGAGGGACACTTCACAATACACACAACATTCATATTTCATAATTTTTAGGATTAGATGTAGTTTTTAGAGAGAGAGGTTCTCTCCTCTCTCTTAGGATTTAGAATTAGGATTTCTTTTACTTTATGGTTATTACTTCAATGCCAGGTTCAATATTCTTTGATTTATGTTTCTCTTCAACTTTAATTTATTCTAATGCTTTTACTTGTTAATTACTTATTTAGGTAAATTGGCTTATGAACTTCTTCATGTTAGATTTGAATATTCTATTTAATATAATTTGAGGTATTTCAGAATTAAGATTACTTTGTTTTATTTATGTTATGGATATTTTCAACTCAATTTAGATTTATTTCTCTCCTTTTGGTTTTGGTTGAGTAATTGGTAACACTTGAGTTATCAGACTCAGCAGTTGATTGAAAGTTGGGAATTGCTGATTGATTTGGATCGCTCTAAAGCTAGTCTTTCCACAGGAGTTGACTAGGACTTGAGGATCAAATTGATTGGTCCACTTGACTTTCCTTTATTTAGTGAGGGTTAACTAAGTGGGAGCAATAACAATTCTCATCACACCTGATAAGGATAACTAGGATAGAATTTCCAGTTCTCATACCTTGCCAAGAGATTTTATAATTATTAATTTATTCTTCCTTGCCATTTAAATTACTTGTTCCCTATTTCAAAAACCCAAAAATATACAATTTTCCAACCAATAATAACCATACCTCCCTGCAATTCCTTGAGAGACGACCCGATGTTTAAATACTTCGGTGTATTATTTTTTTGGGTTTGCTTAAGTGACAACCAAACTTTTGTACGAAAGGATTCTCTGTTGGTTTAGAAACTATACTTACAACGCGATTATATTTGTAAGATTTCTTTACTGGCAGAAATTCGTTCGTCAAAATGGCGCCGTTGCCGGAGAATTGCAAACGTGTGCCTTATTATTGGTTATTGTAAATATTTTCTTTTGCCTGTTTTTTATTTTTATTTTTATTTTTTATTTTATTAGCTATTATGAGTTCTCACCCCTATTGCTTTGAGTTTGGTTCTAATGTTATTGAAAGGAATGGAAGCTATAACAGGAACATGCATCAAGGTCGAAACAATCACAGATGGAAGGAGCTACGAGCATCTGATCAACCCTTTCGGCAACAACACTTTCCAAGATACCATGGACAACGACCATCCTACAAAGCATGCCCAGACAATAGATATGGTGGACCCTTTCGTGACAACCAACACCCACCAAATTACTATGGTCAAGAGCCATTCCGAGGTACATCCCAAGATGATAGATATGGTGGACCCCCTTGTAATTACCGACAAGCCCCATCATATGCCTATGAACCACCTCCTCAACATAACTGTGAACCACCATACTCACAAGCCCCCTATCACCATTCACCTCCATATGACCCTAACCCTTATCCACCCCAATTCCAATCCAATTACTCCCAAGAACCACCACTTCCCTATGCACCATGTCCATATCCATCAACCCGAGAATCAAAGGAACGTCTCAAGAAAACAGTGGAAAAATTTCATGCAACCCTTCACCAATTAAATCAAGCGATAAATCGATTACCTTCCTGACGTTCGGACACTCAAGGAACCCCCATGGCTTCATGTGGACAATCTAATGAAGAACATAGCATGAAGGAGATACTAGAAACTCCGATGGACAGTAAGGAGCATGACTTTGTACTGGAACAATGGAGGAAGCCAAAATTATCGAAGAAGAAAAATTGGTTGAAGACTTAGGAGATGCTGAACCTCCATGGGAATCCAGAATCGAGGATAATCCCGTCAAGAACTTTGCAATTGATGCTAAGGAGGATAGTGCACAACCCCCAAAGCAGGTATCTTATGAAAAACTAGACGGAACAACTCAAGAAGTGAGTTTCCTTGATAATGATAATCGCAAGTCAAGTTCTCCTAGTAATGAACTTGAATCCGCAAGTGAATACGAAGATGATGCGGAGGTAGACTTTTCTCAGCCTCCAAATTATGACTTGAGCGATGAGGAAGATATCGAAGACTTTGATCAAGACGTGGGTGCAGTTGAAGAAGTTTGCAAAGAAATGGAGGAATTCACGGAAGAATACAAGGGAGTAGAGCTTGCAAAACCACTGGAAACACCTATCCCAAGGCCATTACCACCCAATACAAACTTCAAGTGGGTAAAATCCTTAGCCTTTATCTTTACTTTTCCACTTAAATATGGTTTTCTTGAAACAGATGGCCAGCTTAGAGCTCTTTGCGGCTTTAAGAGTAAAAGGGAAATGGTTCGTACTCAGAGCTGGTATGCAAGATTCAATGAGGTTCCACGCTCCAATTTGAAGTGCAAGGATTGATATCAAGTTCAACTGAATAGGTCTCGGAAGATGTTTGGTCATCTTAGTGAGAATACAACTTCCAAACTGTCCGGCTGGAAAAATATAGATCGAGACAAAGACGGATATAAAAGCAAGGTTTGGGATCCTGGAATAAATTCTGATATTCAACACCCTGAGAGCCTGAAAACCTGTTTGAATTTGCTCAAGGGCTTTACATGCCTAGTTTGGGACCCCGGAGGCTGTTGGAATTCCAAACATTAGTGGAGATTTTTGGATGAATTCAAGCACAAGCCACCATAATAGGGAGCTAATCAAATGTCCAACTTAAGGACTTTAACTAAAAGTGCTAGGTGGGAGACAACCCACCATGGTATGATCGTTCCTTTTTCAATTTTAATTTTATTTCGTTTTGTTTGTTTTTAAGTTTTATTTTATTCTATTTTCATTGAACATGGAATTATTCATAACATCCACATTAGCATTGCATTTTGCATCCTGCATAAAAAAAATGCATCCCACGCGTGCGCATGGGCCACGCGTGGGCGTTGATTCGAAATCGATGTAACAATCCAACACCCAGAAAGTTGGGCTGGAATCGTGTGGCTTTCATGCCCTAGGCACAAATTGGGCCACGCGAATGCGTAACCTTCACTTCACACAAACCATGCGAAAGCGTGAGCAACACATATGCGTCGCGTGAATATTATTGCCCCCTAAATGGAAACAGAGAGTTACGCCAAAACGATGCTGGAATTGTGCGTTTAGCACAATTTTGAGCGACGCGTACGCGTGTCTCACGCGTACGCATCACTTTTATTATCCCTCAATCACGCGATCGCGTTAATGACGTGTTCGCGTGATTGCCTTCCCGCCCTATCCACGCGTTCGCGTGATCTACGCGTCCGCGTGGATTTAAATACACTTACCCCCTTTGACGCGGAGCCCTACCCCTTTCGCGTCCCAAAACCCATCCTTCTCTTCTGCACTCTCCCTCTTCCCCTCTGCCACCACCGACCAGCCACCACCACCCCAACCCACCTCGCCGCGCCCTCGCCACGAGTAAAAGGGAAATGGTTCGTACTCAGAGCTGGTATGCAAGATTTAATGAGGTTCCACGCTTCAATTTGAAGTGCAAGGATTGGTCTCGAGTTTGATTGTATGGGTCTCGGAAGATGTTTGGTCATCTTAGTGAGAATACAAATTCCGTACCGCACGGCTGGATAGATGTAAATAGAAACAATGGCGGATACAAAAACAAGGTTTGGGATCCTGGGATTCATTTAGACAGTCAACACCCGTGGAGCCTGAACCCCTGCTTTGATCTACTCAAGGGCTTTACGTGCCTTGTTTGGGACCCCGGAGGCTGTTGGCATTCCAAACATTGGTGGAGATTTTTGGATGAATTCAAGCACAAGCCACTATAACAGGGAGCTCAGCAAATGTCCAACTTAAGGACTTTAACCAAAAGTGTTAGGTGGGAGATAACCCACCGTGGTATGATCGTTCCTTTTTCACTTTTAATTTTATTTCATTTTGTTTATTTTTAAGTTTTATTTTATTCTATTTTATTGAACCTGGAATTATTCATAACATCCATATTAGCACTGCATCTGGTATATTGCATACTACATATTGCATAAAAAAAATGCACCCCATGCGTGCACCTGGGCCACGCGTGGGCGTCGATTTGAAATCGACGTAACAATCCAACGCCCAGAAAGTTGGGTTAGAATCGTGCGGCTGGTATGCGTTAGGCACAAATTGGGCCATGCGAACGCGTCAACGATGCGAATGCGTCACTTTCACTTCACACATACCACACGAAAGCGTGGGCGACGCATACGCGTCGCGTAGTAATCATTGCCCCCTAAATGGAAACAGAGAGTTGTGCCAAAATGACGCTGGAATTGTGCGTTTAGCACAACTCTGAGCGACGCGTACGCGTGCCTCACGCGTACGCGTCACTTTCATTATCCCTCAATCACGCGATCGTGTCAATGACGCGTCCGTGTCATTGCCTTCTCGCCCTAACCACGCGTTCGTGTTATCCACGCGCCCGCGTGGATTTAAATACACTTATCCCCTTCGACGCGAAACCCTACCCCTTAAACCCATCCAACCCATCCTTCTCTTCTGCACTCTCCCTCTTCCCCTCTGCCACCACCGACCAGCCACCACCACCCCAACCCACCTCGCCCCACTGCGCGCACTGCGCCGCCTTCGCTGAATCCCCCTCCTCCCTTCTCTTCTTCTCCCCTTCTTCTTCCCCTCCCACCCTTCTCCTTCTAC